>NT_176574.1:1696627-1747843 GCF_000188095.3 Bombus impatiens
ACTCGTTGCGTCTACTCCGTTTCGTCGGAACAAAATACTCGTTAATTTATTAATGGAATACTTAACGTCGTATGATTTACCTGCTAAATTACGACGTTTGATTCAGTTGGGGTGTAAAATAAGATTCTCCACTGATTTATGGGCTAACGCAGTACTGTTTGTGCAAAGTACAATACTTGCTTTGCGCGAAATCGCATCAACAGAACGTGATTTGGCAAACAGAATAAACGATAATGCGATAACGCAGAATGGCTAGCGAGAGATTGTTATCCTCTCCCCCCTCTTCCTCTCTCTCTTTCATCTATCTACGTTTCGTACGTTTGATACGTTAAGATATCGTACACGAGTTTGAATAATGAAATGAAATATGAAAATTTCCCCGTACAATTTATTTCATCTCTAAAACATCTTCTGGTCAGTGCATTTAATGTAAATGGTGTAGCGTTTCTTGAATACGGCAGGGTGTACATACTAACAGTAAGCAGAGGGAGAACGCAGCTCCGATTTGGCATTTCGATCCCCTTGATCCTGGTCGATCCTTCATTCAGATACACAGCTCTGATACGGCCGGATATCCTGTGCGCGTTATGGACAGGCTGATCCTGACACACGATGCGCATTACGCAGGGGAACTGTTCCCGTGCTTTGTACAACCGACGATGGCTATTCACCGCGATCTCTTACGCGTTCTCAATGAAACTGATTACGGTAGTAGCCCGATAGGATCAGAAAATTGCAGCCGCGTCTTTATATAACGCAGTTACAAAATCGCTTAAAGACTCTATGTACAGTGGCTTACGAAAGTAGTCGTATATTTGTCAACACCTTTTGTGAACCTACTATATGTTTTACATTATGCGTTTCGAGATTTCATTAGCAGTGAAACGATATCCAATTATCGTGATTATGTTGGTAAACTTTTAAATAATTTTGAAAATGTATGCACAAGTTACAAGATAGTATATATTTTCTAGAGATCGTAGAAGTGCTCAAGCAAGCAACCGTCCACGATATTAATAAGTCTCATATATTCAATGAGATCGTATATTAACATTTGTAATTCTTACCATCCACTAATTTTTTTTATCAAATATAAGCTTGCGATTAATATCTCGCTACAACTATAAATATTTTCAGTTTGGATTCAAATTTTGTCAATATGGATACCAATCGTGTCTGATTATGGTACTAATGAAATTTCAACATGTTTTATGTAACATGCACAGTACGTATGGTTAGATACACGAGAAAATTTTTCAGATTCGTTTCAAATTTGACCAACTATTACAATTACCTGTAACAACGTTATACTAGCAATGAAATTTTCAAATATTTTGTATAACACGTTCGTAAAAGATTCCTATTAGCGTTCAGATATTTTCACGAGCCACTGTAAATGCCGTTGAACCGTAAAACGTATCAATGATGTTGCCGATTTACTTAGGCTGTGTAATTTGAAAATGGATTTAAACATCGATGCAGCAATTTGATTGCCAAGTTTGCGATATAGTTAGATACATGCATCGATTTGAATTACTTCCTACCGCTTTGGCGATATTAATGTGGTAGCGTTAATGTCATCGTATGCGGTGATACTTGCGCGTAACGTTATTAATACGGTAATCTTATTATTGCAGTGATGTGATTAATGCTGCATTAGTGAAATCCGATTAAGATTTATTAGGTGCGACATCAAATGTGAGTATTACTGTGAAATATTCGACTGGTCTGTATCTATTCCATCATAAATGCTATTTGTTACACGTCTTGTTCTTCTTTCTTCTATTTTATAATTCTAATTACGATACTTCAAATTTACAAGAATTTGATCGTGCTTCGACTTATCATCGAATATCGGACATTTTAATAAAGCGAAGTATTTGTTTGAAATGTATCATTTAAAATACATAAAATGTAACGAGTTATTATCGATGGCATATCGCTTACCATTCTTGCAGCAAAAAATTGATAGTTCCCTGTATTATCTCGCTTATCATAAATAATTTTGTAGAAAATACATGATGGATGACAACAGTGAGATAAGCAGCTTTCACTCTCTGACAGAGCCTCTCCAAGATGTGTTATAGATAATAAACTAAGTAAGTAGCTTTGTCGTTCCGCCAGTGTTCGTTATTCTGCTGGTGACACATTAGGATAGTAATCTCCACTGTGAGCTATAATCTTCAATTAGTTTAAGTGGATCAGGCTTCTTATCTCCGTGGACGTGTAAAATCTTCGATTTTACATTAATTTAAACATTTCAAGGTTTTTAGATCTTAACTTTTAAAGATAGTCGCTTGAGAATTTATTTAATATTAGTTACTCGTTTGATGGATTATATGGAAAAGTGCAAGTACTCCGAGCAGCGTTCTTTAATAGTATTCGTTTTTCTTTTACACACTATTGCGTGTAATCGATTGTATTCATCTATTCGTTATATTCGAAGAGATCGAAGATATTCGTTCGTTTCGATGCGATGTCTCGATAGTCGAATCATATCGTCTCCTCAAATTTCCTCGCTGTTATTCGCCATGGACGTGTTAGCCGAAAATTTAAAACGCCTCCATCCTAAAAAATCATCTCACGAAGTGGTAGAAAGAAAAAGTGGCATAAACAACGCTTTATTCATAGTTTCGATCATCGGTATTTTCGTTGTTTCAGCCAGCACATTTGGGGAATATTTTTTATTGCTTTTACGCTATTCCATGTTTCACCTGAAATCATTTTTACGAGAAATTGCTTCCCATCGATAACCTTTATGCTTCAAGATTTCCCGGAACAAGTCGTAAAGATACATGCATCGAACAACTAAGAGTTTCAGTTTGGCACGTTTCTGTTTTCGCAACGACTGGTTTTTTTCGACCATTCTCATATTAAATACCCAAGTTGGGATGAAATTACTCCCCGGCCTATCGTAAAATGGCCTTTATTGCTCGTTTACTGTTGGTTAGTCTTGGAAACACGATACTCCGTAGTCTCAGCACGACACCGGAAAGCTTAGCATCGTCTTTGCCATTCCCTTAGGCTCTACCTTTTTCCCACTTTTATGAAACAATATGTAACTTTGTATAATGCTACGCTAGCTTTCGTCGTCTTATTTATGGGTCAAGGATTTATCCTGGCTTCCACATGAAGGAGAGCAGGCTGAATCGAAAAAGAAGTGGGAATTTATGCGAGGATGTTGTTATCTTTAATTCTTCTCTCTCTCTTTCACTTCCTTTCTCCTTGTCTCTCTCTTTTCTATTGAAATTTATTATGCAATTTTAAATACGATAATGGACGTAGCAACAGTCAGTCA
Source organism: Bombus impatiens (assembly GCF_000188095.3). Taxonomy (NCBI): domain Eukaryota; kingdom Metazoa; phylum Arthropoda; class Insecta; order Hymenoptera; family Apidae; genus Bombus; species Bombus impatiens. The sequence goes on from NT_176574.1 coordinate 1,699,926, forward strand.
CTAAATAACGAGTGCTTTAACTATTAATAAGAGAGATAACTGTTGAGGTTATTCGATGTGTAAACAGAGAAAATTCGTGGATAAATTGTAAGGCAGAAAATATATTTAAATAGAAGTGTAATTATAAGTAAGAATACAATTTGAGCTGGTCCAGATCCGCACGCTAGCTGTGTTGCCCAATAACTGAAAAACCCCGAAGCCAACGTCACCTGTCTACTGTTTATAGTCTGACTTCGTCGCAGTCTTTTGTCTACGCGCTGTCGATGGCTTCAGTGCTTGAGAAAACTAAAAAAACCAGATGTAGAGTTTTCTTAGAAGTGGTAACCACTTCAACAATAACACTCAGTCATAATTTTTCTTTAACCGTAGTGCCGTCTCAACTCCGGATTTCGAATGAATCAGATTCCTGTTACTTTCTTTTAGCCAAAAATTCGACAACTTAATACGCGTCAGAACATTGCCAAAGCGTTTAGCTACAACAAGTTAAAGTTCTTTAGTAGCAATCGAGTTTCTTCCTCCGCGATTATTAATCCTTATTAATTCTTTCATGGTATCGCGTATAAATCATTAACGTGCAATTCTGCTGGGAAATAGATCTTTACAGATCCAGATAAAGAAGCAGCAATGTTTCACTATGATTTTCACAGTAAGCATAAATTTATCTTCAGAAAATAAAGCATTACGAAACCTTTTCTCGTTTCGTGTGCCTTCGACTTTGATCATCCGAGACTTTGAAGCATTGGCTTCGTAACATACAGATAGCATTCTTCGAATCCAGATAAAATGAGTAATAAGTGGCAGGAAGGTGAGTCTATTTTGTTAGTCGCGCAAGTTGGACGCGTCAAAGAGACCCAAGGTGAACCTCAAAGTACTTTATCGAATGGTAAGAAAGTGGCGATATAGGAGAAGGAACGCGAAGGGTCATCGATGGGTTGCGAAGAGTGCCGATATGAAGAAAGGATGTAGATAAGGAAAGGAGGATGAGAGAAAACGAATTTTATAGGAGAAAGAATCGCACATTAGTTCCACGACATTGGCTTTCAGATAGCTCCTTTGCTACGTGCAGTTGCCTCGAAATTAAATATCCTTAGTCATGTACAGTGTTCGAAATATTACATTTTTCTTTACGAACGTGTCACAGAGAAGTTAAGGATATATCAAGTCGAGTAATAAGTTCGTTCATCTGACGCTCACGTATATCGAAGAATGTTATAAAAATTGTTTAACGAATACAAAAGTACAGGTATTTGGATTTTCTAACGATGGATGTACAGTGGCTACAAAAAGTATTGGCAGATCATCGTATTTATTGTAGCATTTCGCAGTATATTGGTAACTGGTGGTACAAGCGGAAAGGGGGTGATTCTACGCGAAAAAAGAAGTTGAAAATATAGAATAAAAATTTTTCGTTTGAGGCTTTGTTCTCGAGAAAATCAACTCGTACGTATATTATCGTATTATTATAGATTTAGTATCATTTAGAAAGTACACTCATATGACTACAAAAACTTGATGCCTAGTATGAAAATGAAATATAGAAATTGATAAAAAACTCTTCGTTGGAAAATAAGTGTGCGTGTCTCGATAGCTCTGTAGCCGCTGAGGTGGGATAAATAAACTATTCCTTGATAGTTAGATTTTATGTGAAAGTAAGATAAGATAAAGAGACGAGTTGTTTTAAAAAAACTGCGAATAAATTTATTGTTCAACCTGATACTTCGTAGAGTTGATAAATTTCAACGTTACACCCCTCAGTTTCTAATTTCTATCATTTTGTATGACACTTTATTCGATATCGAAGAGAGATCGAGCCTGATAAATTACACTCGCAATTTATTATTATTATCAGTCACGTTCGTAATTCTTAATTTGTGAAAACCGAAGTTGGACGTTATCGTTCTTTCGAAGAACATCTTTGTCTTTCGATCGTTGGAAACAGTCGTAAGCGCGTTTCTTGTCGCGATACCGACGTTACCGTAAGTGTACTCGAACAGACGGATATAAAGTCGAAACAATTGCTTTTTACGATGAGTACGTTCCTGGAATATCGGCAGCGAACGAGCTTGTTGCCCCCATAATGTTCCGGTATCTGTTTCAGCTTCATTATCCATTCGTTTCTAAAGCGGCCGAGTACTTTCCCACTCTCTGTTTACCGAATGTTCTCCACCTATTTATGACGTCACGTGCTTGTGATTAATTTAACGGCACAGTTTCGACGACGTTTCGCGAATGCCAAACACCCGAGTACCGTAAGATCGCCTTATTGTTTTTTCCGGTTGGTGATACCATTAAGTTCGCGATAGGTGAAGATGGACGAACCGGGGAAAACATTTAACGAGTATCGTCAACTCGAGTATCGGTACTTGTGATGATAGAGCCAGATAACAAAACGAAGATTAATTTAATGGAGAAGACGAGTATAGTAGACGAATTTTTTTGACGTATTAGATGGAATTTATAAGCGCGCGGTGTTACGATAGAGACTTCGAGTTAGATTTCAACTTATCAAGTTCCCTATGTAATATTTCGCAACATGATACACCTGTAATATACGATCGGAATTATATGACATTTGATAAATAATTATTATAAATTACTTATATTTTATCGCATATTTTGTCAAAAGATATTTAAAAATAAACCGCTATTATATTTTGTAGTGTCAATAATAATACTTTGTTACGAAAGAATAAAACAATATTCACTGGAAAATTAACGCTTTGGTAGCGCCATTCTTTCTCATGGGGTAATTAACGAGTGTGAAAGCCCCGTTAAAAAACTTCATCGGAGAACTTTCCACCGCTTGTTTCCTCGGATCGTTCCTTTTCCTTTTGTAACTTTTTGCTCCCCGTTGTTGCTAATGAATCCAGCCGAAAACCCCCTCCGCGTTAGCGATAACATCCGAGCGTCCGTCTTACGGTTTTCGGCGAAATCGTTTTCATTTAACAGCGCGAATATCTACAGTGTGAATCGTAGTACAGAGGAAGAAAAGGGGGAGATTATTTTAATCCTGGTTATAAAACGTATAAAAGGGGAAGGATCGAATTCGAATGGCTTAAAAGGCGACTTTATAGGTGGGAACCACGGTAAGCAAACTAAAGGAAAGATAAGCAGTTAATCCATTACCGGTTAATTGAAGTGAATGTGAAGTATCTCCAGTTCGCCTCCGCCGGTTCGTCGCAGAATCCGCGAAGGTAGCAGGCCCAGGGAGCCAGAGTTAATTTATAAAACAAAGAGTAACTATAATTATTATCGCAGTGCCGGACGAGAAAGGGCTGAGGTGAAATTGTGGCCAGAGGTGGGGCACGATGGTAAAATGGTAGGAGGTCGTGGTGCTCTCTGCCAATTAAAACTTACGAACTCGAGCCAGTTTCTAGCTATCTCCCTTCCTCGTCGTTTTCACCCCTACGTGTTCTCTCTCCCCGTCGCTTCTCTTTCTCGTTTTCTAATCGGTTTTCGAGACTTGCGCCAGGATCTAGCGCCCGGCCTATCGATGTCTCGTTATAGTAGTTTAACTTTAATTGCGCCCTTCCACCGTTCGATGCTGCCTCACAACCGGATGCTGCTTCCAATGTACACTTCCGTCGCCCGGGGTACGGCAACGCTTTATGAGGGCTGATGTCGAACGTTAAGCTGATTGGAGTTTCCGCATAAAAATCTGACTGTCGAGTGAACCACGTTGCAGTTAGGATACTATGCAGCTTGTTTATTATCGAACTCTAATAACGAGTTTCAAGCTAAACTCCAACTAAAATGTTTGCCGAAGTTTTAATGGAACTCTCGTTTGATCGATGTGTTTGACAGAAATCGAGGATATACTTTCTTCTGTTGAATCTCGGTTCATCTAACTTTCGGATTCCATGTACAGTAGAACCTTGTCCGAACGGAATGTTTCCTGCTAACAGATGCTTTCCCGCTATCGTTATAAATAATAATTTCTTGTTTAATCGATACGGTGAAAGAACCGGTTTAATGGAGGATGAACTGTTTACACCGCGGTCACCGAACGTTGAAATAGTGGACGTTGCAGCGTCCATCGAAGCGTAACATTGTAATGCATACTAGCAGTCATACAAGCTACGTCCGTCAAATTTGACGTTCGTTGTAGCGGCGATAACAAACGACAAACGTTCGACGTATGTCAACCTATCTGCACGGACCTTGTTGCATTTTACCTATTTTTACGGATTTAGCCGCGCGAACGGTAAATTCATATTCGTTCTCAGGAAACTTTGATGCTACATGGCGCGCTATTTTTTTGAGCTATATAGACGATACATCATAGTACAATTTTATTCGCAATGAATGCTACTTTTTCAATGATAGTTTATCACATAGTAGTTTATCTTTGGCAGATTAATTGAAACATATTTCGTGGATAAATGTAGGCAAAACTGATGAACCGTCACGAGTTATCCAACGTTATTTCGCAAATGTTCAAAATTTATTGGAAACAAGTTTGGTGAATTTTCAAGTTCATAAAGTTAGAAGAGATCCAAAATTCTAAGTTCTAAGAAGTTCGAACAGCTTCGAAGATTAAAACTGCTCAGTTCAGAAAGTTCGCCAAAGTTGAAAACCCATTTGATTACACGAGCTAATCAAAAATGATCTTTACGTAGCGATTTCTATCTAATCTCTTCGTGTTTTGTGTTACAGAACATACTGACAAGTAGAATGAGACTCCAAGCTGCGATTATTCTTAACGAAAGACGTAAGTATTAAACTCATACGTAGATCTCAACAACGTGTTTTCGAAGTAGTGTTTAGCCTCGATAAAATATTAAAATATAACAGATATAACGTAAGTTTAATTTCATTCATCGACATATAATTGCATAATTAAGGATTGTTAATGATTAGAATAAGATTTCTTTTAAACGAATGCAGTAAATATCATCTTGTAGAGTAGTGGAAAATAATCGGAAGAAAGTTTAACCAAGAAAGTGCAGACAAGCTATTTTACCTTGCTTACCAAGCTTACGAGAGATGTAGAATAAGCTATCTCCCATAATCCTTCCTTCATTAGTTGGGATCTCTTGATGATTTAAACTTTGCATATTAGAACGACGCCTTAATAATCTCAATTCCTTGTACCATGTTAATGTGCAAATTTTTCTTTTATAAACTATTACTTCGAAAGACACGATCCAGCGTAGAATATATACAACAATAGGATATATGTATGGTATATATTCGAAAATCGATTTAAACGAGTTATAATATGTTGTTTTACGTAATTATGTTGCTCACGAAAAAGCCAACCATTTCAGTTCGATTTTACTGTAGTTTTCAAATTAAACATGTATTTGCCAAAAATAAGCAAGTGTGGGAACACTTTTGAACGATACTGTATATTCGCTACCATATGCGATAGAAGATTGGTTGCACTCTCATCTTATAACTAAAAACCCGCCAAAGTGCAATTACTGTAACTGTATTCTGTCCGCAGATTATCCTCTTAATTGTAGTAGCGTTTCCCGATGTAGAATTAAATTCGATGTTTCAAATGAGATTCAGACGCGTAAAAATCATAAAAATCAACGTGAACATTTTCTTCATTTTCTCAAAGATATTCATGTGTATCACCAGTTACGATATTGTAACATACCGACTTGGTTCTAACTTACACTATATCCCGTTAATCTAACTTCAGATTAGTCGTACTGTATCGTACTCCAATTGTACCATATAGACGCTATAACTTATGTTTGTAACTTGCCTTGTTCCATTTTACACTTCGTTGTTTTCTATATTCTTGTTATGTATTTTGTCAATCGCAGTTGCTAATAATCACGAAGATACCACCTTAATTAAAATAAATAATAATAATAAAGTTGGCGGATACAGGCAAATGAACGTATAAGGTTTCCATTTTCCCTTTTCCTCGGATCGATTTCAATCGCGTGGCTGTTGGTGATTCCAATACGGTGGAACATCGAGCGTAAATCAAAGACACATCCGGGCCCGATTATATTCGACAGAGGCTCCCTCGATTTCTTCCGACAGCGACGGTTCTGTCCTCGTTCTAGTTTTGTCCCGGGGATCCATCGTCGGCAGGAAGCAATTCGTAGTTTTCCAATCAGAGAACGAGACAGCCGCGCTCATTTTCCGGGGAGTACGCGAGTTGCATTATATCTGGAAACCGGAAGCGGTCGATCAGAGAAGACCGCGGTAGAACTCCCAAGCTGAAGAGAAACCCCGCACGTTTCTCGTTCCCGTTTTCTTTTCCCGCGGGAACGCTATCCGTGATATTATCTCTATTGTTCCTTTAATCGAGAAAATCAAGCTTTTTTTCGGCCGGTCGCTATTTCTACGTCAAGCGGTGAATTGGCTCTTTCGTCGATTAATAGTCTTGTACGTTACGAAGGTATGCGTAACTGATTGTTGGCAAGCGGCTTAAGCACGGGTACGGTGATTATTCGATGATTTCTTACGCGTTTATGCGAAATTTAGAGATGCAAAAACAAGATACGAAGAATGCGTACAGCGGCTCAAAAATGTATCGACGCTCCTATTTTCTAACGAAAGGCTTTCTCGCGAGGCTCTACGTTTCGTTTTCATGATATCAAATGTTTGCATTCGTATAAGACGTACTACACTAAATAATATGAAATTTAATATAGCTGAATCCTATTCGTTAGTATAGTATCATGCTATGATAAGTACAGTGGTGTGACGATACTTTTCGTAGCCAGCGTATAACGTGTAACGATACACGAAATATGCAAAGCAGAGCAGCGGTTATAATTTTTAACGATTAAAACGAGTTTCTGTTTAAGTTTCACTTCTTTGGTTGCGTTCATAAAACTATCAATTTACATAAATGTTGGCAAGCGATTACAACTTAATATTTGTTTGTAAATGTTAGATATCTTTTTAGTCTTGTTTCTTGCTACAGCAGCCATGCTTTATCGACTTTACGCTACAAAAACAATAAGTTAAGCATTTCGTTATATCGTTGCTAATACCTGAGAAAATTCGCTCGGAACTTAGAAAGATCCGCAGGTAGGAAGAGCTTGGTTTTGCCGTGAATGCACGTGATCTGTACTAAAGTTGTGCAAGTTGTATAAATATCAGATATAGTTGTGTGTACACTGTGTTCGATGGTTAAATCGACAAACTTTGTCAGAATATTCGAGAAATCGTTGGAAACGAAAGACGTTTTACAAACGATGGATCGGTTCAGCTCCGTTAACGAAATATGGATCGATATGCCGATACTTTGCAGTTATCGGGTTAGGAGATTATATTCTCGTTCTGATTGAAACGAGCTGTTCTTGTTTGCAGTGTTTGTGTTCTATAGCGATAAGAGTAAAATATTGACTTAGCTAATGATGTCCTTATGCAAGGCAGCGGTGCTAACATCGTCACTTACTCCACTCGTCCTTTAAGTACTCGCGATGTCGCACCGAGGAGAGTGTGCCGCGCAGTTTGGCATAAGTTCGTCGAGTTTTCCATTCCAGATATACAGCTGTTGCAACTGAAATGAAATTTCAGAGTCTCTCTATATTTGCTTTATAATTTATTTGTATCAAACTAGTTCGATCCTGGACTTTAAACTTTCACCGTGGTTAGATGGCGTATTTCTGATTTTTCCAACTTCGATCGTGTTTTTGCTGGTACGTTGCATTTTATTCTGATGTTTTTCGGAACTGTCTTGAAAAGGTAGACTGGAACGTTAACGAAACGATGGGAATGGAACGCAACGTATTAACGAAAATACGATGTAAAGTATAATTCTTAGTATAATTCTCCTTTATAATTTTTTCATATGCACTTTGAACAAAATAGGCTGAAGATTACGTTTTCGCACGGTCGTGCCAACATTTGATACCGATATTTCTTTTCCATTGTTCAGCAGCGGAAGACGAGAGAATCTTCGCTGTCCTTTTTTGTCGATCGTTCGTTATAGCGATTCAGTCAGCGGAATCGGTTTCCAACTCATTTCAACCGATAAAAAATTCCGAGTGAAAAATCGTAGCCGCCTAAAAAGCTGAGGTATTTGCATTTTGATTTTTTTATGCCGCGCCTGCAATTTCACGCTCGTGTTTCGGAATAGACTATTCTGTTGTCATATTGCACGTTCAAAAGGTACCAACAATATGCCAATCGTTTCGTATTTCCTTTGAATGATACCGCGTATTCTGTCGCCTTTTTTTTCAAATTTCGTTCCTATGTATTTTAGGGAAATTAGAAGATGGGCACTTCACAGTCTGTAGGAATATTAGGATACTTCATGATGTGATAATAAATTGGAGAAAGAGACATTTTCTCTTTCCAATCGTTGCACCCTTGCGTATCATGTCACCACGATAATAGTTATTAATATTAATAACAAATGAAGTTGAAAATCCCATTGAACGTAACATTATTTTATCATCTGATGAAACGAAATCTCTGAGAGACAGTTGTTTTGCTTACAGGATATCACGTATCTGGTCGTATAATAAAACAAAAAGATCTTTTCAGGTCAACTTTTTTTCAAAAAAACGGAGGTCCGAATAAAAAAATGGTATTCAACGGTATCAATTTGTTCTTTTCACCCAGAATCAACCCTTTTCGGGGATGCACTTGTTACACGATACCCTTTGCGTATCACTGGGATACCTTGTATTATAAAAGCAAAAACTCCAATTTCTTGTTAAAGTTCTAGAGTATCGTATAAATTCTAAACGGCGTTAATAACTTTAAATAAAGCATAGCACGAGCTATTAATTTTGTCATTTCATTAGTAAATCCTATTTCAGTAGAATGATATATTTTCTCTATTTCCATTGTGACAGAAAACGTGAAAAATATTGTCTCTAAATATTCTTGAAAAGAAGTATATATATACAGGGTGGTTGGTAACTGGTGGTACAAGCGGAAAGGGGGAGATTCTACGCGAAAAAAGAAGTCGAAAATATACAATAAAAATTTTTCGTTCGAGGCTTTGATTTCGAGAAAATTGACTTTGAATTTTCGCTCGGTACGCCTGCACTTTATCGCGTCTCGTTATAACGGATCGTTGTCTCGATGGAAAAATTAAAAAAAAATTTTTTATTCTATATTTTCGACTTCTTTTTTCGCGCAGAATCACCCCCTTTCCCTTTCCGCTTATATCACCAGTTACCAATCACCCTGTATAATATATGAAATATATAAAATATATATATAATCACCAGCAACTATGCCATCAATCGATTTAATTATTTTCATTGAAATAATTCCAATGCCGATTACTCGATCGGTGAAAGTATTTCTTCGGCGAAAATCGAGGCCCGATAGATTTATCGCGCGTCGCTTTAAATCCTGGATCGCAAATCCCTCTTCGAACGACAATTGATCGAGCCCAGTTTCATCTGCGATAAAACTTTTAGCAATAAAGTTTGCGTCGGTAAGAGGTAGTCCATGAAGCAGGCGATACGAAAGAGTGAAGCGGCTAAAATGAAATTCTATACGTATGTACACGTGGAGGATGGGGCTGTGGTGATAAACGCGTTAGACAGAAGCAATTGGAATCCAAAGTGTTCCATCTGAGTTCTCCTACCGAACGACCATAACCTCGTTTCCGGAGATAATGTGTGGCTTGCCTTCGACTATTCTCGAAATTGTCGTGTATCGTGTTCTGATCCTGGCCCGCAGTGCCTCGAATAACCATTGTCGGCGATCCGCACTGTTCGCGAAATTTCCTAATACGTGGATCGTGTGGCCCTTTCATCGGTTACGCTCTACAAACGAGTTTTGCTAATAATGGAAAAGTCCAGTTTAGAGGAAATATCGGCGATATATTTTTATTTTTCGACAACGTTATTGGAGCAGCTTGTGGAACATAATAGAACGGTTTTCTGACGGAATCTACTGCCGTCTCTGTGAAGTGAAAAATGAGATAAATAAGAAGTTTAAGTTGCTTGAAAAAATTACGAGCATTCGAACACTCCTGGGAACTTTTTACGTATATATTGTACGTACAAAACATTTGGAAATCCATTAGCTTTGCGACGGGACACGGATATCGTAATTGTATTGACAAAATTTGAAACGAATCTGACAATGTATATAAAAGTTTCAGGAAATTTTCTGAAAGCATACATTTCGCAAAAATTATCGAAACATTAAAACAGTTAATTATTCGATATATTAATGAGCCACGATATTTAGCGAGGATATCATCAACGCTGATCGTATGTTTCGAACTATTATTTATTAATGCTGTATACTAATTTTTCACTAAGTACGCGTTTGCGATAAATCGTCTCGTTACTTTTCTATACATTTTCGAATTAGTTTCAAATCTTATTGTTATAATTACGATAGCCGTGTCTCATTACAGTGTTAACAAATTTTTCAAAGAGTTTCGTACGACACGCGTAACGTGTTTATAAAAATTTTCCATGCTAACTGTTCGAATATTTTCGTGTGCTACTGTATACCATCCGAGTGCTTCGTAAAACCTTCTGAAAAATATTTATTTATAAGGCAGCAATCGCTTTTAATTCAATTGGAAAAGTTTGCTTCGTTTTATAAAATCTTTCTTAGTAATGTATACGAGTTCGAGCCACATTTGAGTCAAGAGAAACGAAAGGTAGATTGGAGCTACTAAAGGTAGTTGAAGTACTTTCGTCGATTACGAAAATTCCCGGTACAGGTTGCACGAATCGTCGTAGATGTATAGTTTGTCTGAAAGTTCCGAATACCGGGCGGGATTAACGAAGAACTTACACGAAAGGTTAATAATTTCACAATAGGGTTCGGCATTCCTCGCCTTGTCCCATAGTTTTGCCTCGTTACCATGCAAACTAATCCGAGCTATCATACCGTTTAGCCTCGTTAGTTGTAGCTCGACGAAAAAAGCATCTTTTACCTTGGAAAATCGGTCACTTAGTTTTTTTACGACGCGTACGGTAAACTTCATTACTATCCGAAAAGTTGCTGCGACACGTTGCAAATTTCTATGAGTTCGTTTTTAGAAAATACCGATTCGGGAAATTCCTGCTATTGATTATTTCCTTTTCGTGAAAAAGAAGTATTTACAGATACCTAAAAGATTTTCTCAGACTTCATAACTCTCTTAGATGCGCTGAAACTACTTGGAACTTTTCTAAAATCTTCTCAGATTTTCCGATAGGATTCTTGGACGTTCGAGACTACCCTTAAGGGTCTATCAATGTTCCATATTTTGCGTGTATTGAACGAATTCTTGAATCTCTGCGAAACTAAATCTCGCTTATTCAGCCTTTCATTTTCTGCCACTCAGTTATTCAAGACTCGGTTATTTTTTAATTAAAGATGTAGTTGATTCGCAGGCATTTCATCTTTTGCGTCGAACGAGACTCAGAAATTGCATTTCTAATTAGCGATACATACGTAAGTTCTCGTGCCGACATTACGGCGTAATGCGTTCAACATTGAGAGGCATTCCTCCATTGCTATTCATACGTCTTTCGACGTCTGCTTAGAAATTAATAAGCATAGCTTCGACTTATTCGAGCGAGACTAAGCAACGGGATAACATGCTGTTGCTACGACCGTGTGGCAAATATTTCCCTTCATACGTAATTTCTCCTAAAGATGCTTAGTCCGAGGAAATATGCGTATAAATCAAACCTTGACAAATTAAATGATCAGGTAATGAAGATAATACAGGTATCACCGAAGTTCCTTTAAATATATGGCTTGATATAGAAGTGAAATACAACGATTGATGAAGGAAAATTTTTAATCGATATTGCTATGAATCTTATTATCTTTTGTACTAAAAATTCTTTTATCATATTGGTAACAATCATCTATTTTGTAGCCTACGTTATATTTACTCATTGCTCTTATCAAATACGAATTCATTTCGTAAAATTGCCTGGTCTTTTTATGCTTCTCATATAATTTCGTAAATGTTCTTTTTCCCGCCACTATACACAAGGTACTATAGTTCGTTTAGACTTTGTCGATAGCTACTTGCTCTATCTATCTACTTATTTCTGTCGCCGTCCGTGGATACGATATAACCGAAATGGAGGAGTTTGTAACGCCGTAAATAATAAAAGTACCATTGGCTGTGGTGATCGTTTGTTATTATGAGTATTTCGACACGTTTTGTAGGCATTCGACTTGGAGCTCCGTTCGAGAATTTATATATCCTGGGTTGGCCGTTTCGCGGACGTAGCTCGATTGTGGCAACATAAGTTACCAGCGGAGAAACTTGGCCAATAAATAATTCTTTGGTAAGGTGTCCGCTACTCGAGCGGAGACGGAGCGGAATACGCGAGGGGTGGCTAGCTGGTTGGCTAGCGAAACGATACGATGGCGAGGGCGTATCGAGAATAAAAAGAGCGGCGGAGGGGAGAGAAATAAGGAAATAAGAAATTCGACGGGAGCGTGGCAACAACAAGGGCAACAACAATAAATAGGACGATGGATTTCGTACGCGATGCCGCGAGTTTCCACGCCGCTTTTATATAAATAACCCGGAGACGAAGGTTCAATGTTGCTCGTAAAACTGAATTATGTTCTCCTTTTCCCTGCCTTTTCCATTTCCTTCGTATTTTCCTCCTGTTACTCAGACTCATCCGTGATTGTTACCCGCTGGGTTTGTGATTATTCTGTGTGTGGCCGAGTAGATGCGAATTACGTGTCTCTTTCTTTACGAGACTGATTTATAGTATCTTAGAAAATGCTGGTTTCTAAGTAAATGCTGAATCGAACTTTTTACGATATGGAATGTAAACATGTATGATATATATCGTACAATCGATCGATCAATATCAATGATATCGATAATAAATTTAATAAACGATACGCTTATTCGTAACACTTATTGGGAAATTGGGATAGATTTTGTACCTTGATGTAATGCAAATGAAATAACACATTCAGCGATAACATAATCAGACAGTAAAATCAGCGAAGAGCATCCAGTTTGTATTAAATATCAGGAGGTGTCCCAATACTCTGTACTTGAATATCTGACTTGTAAACTCGAAGGTCTCGTATTCCCCTTGTTAGCCCAATTAGTCGTTGTACAAAGCCCCGTGAATAAAATGTTTTCGCTTGAGAGATCAACGAAGTATGCACATCGCTGCTTTCGGTGCTTCTATGGGTGAAAAGTCTGCCTTTCAAAGCGGCTTTAAGTGAACATTGATAGACATCCATTCATGGACACTGTTTCACGATAGCGTATTTTACTCCTATATTGTGTAGCAAGTTTTCGATAAATTTCAGCTTTCGATATACCTTCGAGGTACAAAATATGAATCACAGGAAAGCTGTTCTTCCTCCAATAATGGTGCAGCCATTTTGATGTTTCTATACGCAATTCCGATATATAATACGTATTCGATAATCGTAATTGAATATGCGCCTCCTTGACGTTGTAATGGCTGAACGAGAAAGTATATAAATTGAAGCGAGAGGGCGTTAACGAGATACGTCTTCTTTTAAGATTTCGTTCTTGAATCTCGTCACCGAAATAGGCGATCCATTATTCATTGGAAACTCGGATTTTTATGGCATAGTTTGTGGAATATTTGGCTAAAAGAATTTGGATCGGCGCATAAGATCGACTAGGACGAGATAGAAAAAGTAGAATATTCGGGTTGGCGTGACGAAGCCGTTTCGCATAGACGCGTAGACGAGTTTCGCATCGACTGACACCAGCCCGGAGTAATAGATTCCTTTCTCATTCTGTGCTCGTTACGGCATCACGATATCGTTCCTCTTCTTCCGCTTTTCCACAGCGAGATGAGCCGTGCTGTACATCGGTTGGAGTGCAGAATCACCATCGTAAAAACTAGTCGTTCCCTTCAATGCGCATTTGTCAGCTGAAGATGCAGGCAGCATTGTCGAGTTTGCAACGCTCTATTGTTTGCGTACCCTTGTTTCAGAATGAGAAGCTTCATAGAGCGTAGAGACGTTGGCGAACATTACATTTCTGATACTGTAATCTCGTTCCGCGAGCAACTCTCGCGAAACAGCTTCGCGTTCGAGAGGCAAATTATACAATAATCGATGGTTTATTATTTAATAACGTTCAAAGAGAAAACAGAACGTTAGCAAACGACTATTTAGCCGTGTAGAAAACGGCAACTCGAAACGCTCGAGTTTGTTGAAAATCACGATATTGTTACAAACGACGACCAACGATGCGTTAACGCGCATCGTTTCCGTTTTATTTTCGCTTTCAGTGCGTTTGAAGCACAGCACCGGGGCAATATCAGCTAAATTAATCATGTTATAAATTAGGCTGCACAATTTCCTTGTGTAAATGCGTTTCAAAGTAATTTCTTATTCAGCGTGTAGAATTACGAGAATAACGAAGTCTGAATGTAGTTTTGGAACGAAGCGTTCTAATTGCGCGAGAATAATCGGAATACTTTGTTTCAGTCATTTTAATTTCTGCTTTGCATAAAGGAATATTTCGCAGAAAGTATGATACGAGTGTAACATCGAACGAATAACGGATGTAAATTTGTAATTAATTAAATATAACAATTTGAAACTTCAAACAGAGGCTTAGCCGCATGAGTTGCGACTTAGAGAAGTCTTTGGCGTCGTAATAAACTCTACGAGCAAATTTCCACACGATCGCGAGAATTTCATCGCGCTATTTACAAGTTTGACGAAGGTCCGCGCGAACTGCCCGCAGATTTTAGCTCGGCGCTGATACAACCGAGAATAAAAGCGAGGAAACGGCATCCAGCTGGATTAAGCCGTCGAATTAAAAGGAACGACGTGGCAAGTTCGCGAGGAATTATCTAAACCTCTAATCTGTATTTCGACGAACTTGCCAGTGAAATCGTTGCTAGCGTTCATCAGTCTAGTGTAGGACAAACATTTCGAGGTAAAGATGTACAAGAAAGGGAAGGAAAGCTCGTAACAGGAGATTTCCATTTAGAGAGATTTTCACGAAACCTCTGGGGCTGATATCAAACTGTAAGGGCTCACGCGAAATAACACGGTTGGAAAGCGTTTCTTTCCAAATCTAGAATCGTTGTCCGGACAGATTGCGTGAACCTCATCGCCTTTGTGTTAGAGAAATTTCCTACATCGTCCGTCTGTGTAAACAGTTTAGATAGAGGAAATATTTCGGTTCCCAATTTGTTAGCTTTAATAGAAGACAATTGCGAATAGGCATCAGGTTTCGTCTTACGACGATGTTGCTTTACTCTTGTAATTTCTATAAAAATTGAACGTTGGATACTCGAATATTTGTGCAAGAAAAAGGTATAAAAGAATAAAAATAATGGCTGGCAGTGTATTTTATAGCGTCGATGATAATCACCGTTCAAGATATTTAGAAATGTCAAGCGTGTCGATTAAATACGACCGTATCACAGATTACTAAATCTTCGATAATGCGTCACGTAACAACCTAGTGGACTATCTCGTGTGATTAATTCGCCATAATTCGCGTATAAACCGCGTATTAAACGAGACTACGGATGTGTAAGCGAGTACGTGGCACAACGTGCACACCTTAAAATCTATGAACCCATAAATTTATCTTGTAGGGCAAAAAATACGTAGCCCTTGATTCCAAGGCATTATGTCGTAAACGGTTCTATCGCAAAATCTTCAAATCGTAAATGTAAGAGTGTAGGCGGTATTCATAAAAGCGGAGTTCGCTGCTTACGGAAATTGTAGCGCTGTTCGGATACGTGTCCCTCGAACAGGTTGAACGTTGGCCAGGGGTGAGTTTCAAAGGGCGGTTCGAGTCCATTTATTATCCCCATTATCATGCCAGTGAACTCTGTCTCTCTATTCCCGGGGGAATAAGCTATGCGTCTATAGATATAGTATCGCGTTAGCCCTTTTCTCTCGACAATGCTGCCGTTCGTAGCTTGTTTCGTTGTCGAAGTATAATCAACAGTGTCGATACTCTGGCACCATGTTCGATCAAGTTTTGCCAACCGATTCCTGGTACACTCTATTCTCCGTAGTTCGATGACACGAGAGCTTTCTCGCTATTTAATGCCTTCTGAACGATGGTAATTTGCTTGGCAATCGCTAAAATTTACAATGGGATTGTATTAACCGTAATTAAAGGACTTATTGTTTCCATAAATGCCGATATAAATGCTGTGTAATTTATTCGTTATTTCGTTTTCTTTATTAGGAATTGTAGTTTTATTTTCTTTATATGTATTTCTTTCTTCTTTCGATTTCATATGTAATTATTAGATGACGGATCTTTACGAATTTATGGAAAATTTAGAGACGTCAAGATTTACATAACGCATCCGATACATCGAAGTATATGAAATATTCAAAGTGATATAAGACTCGTTACATTTTTTATTAATTTCCATCATGAAAATATGAATTTACATAAAAATCTGCGGTCTAATGTTTATCTTTTAATAAATAGAACGAATGACGCGACTTACTCCTTTCGACTTATTTATGTAATGTCTGGTTAATTTCCCGAGTTTTCCATAAAAACCTGTACAGCCACGGAACCATTTCGTTTTATTACTTCCGAGAGAACGAGCTTATGAGTTTATGTGAAATCATAAATTGGACGGACAAAGCTTCCCTCCGGTAAAGTATTGACGAGTTACCGTGTATTGTGTGTCTAAATAAATTCTTGAACGATAGAATTGTTTGATAAATAAATGAATATTTCTCGTACACGAATACCAGTTGCATACGTACTATCGATAAAGATCTATAGGTTTATTCAATTTATAAATCGTTGGTTCGTCTATTGTTAAGGAACTCGATCTGATAATACAACATACTATGAAAATTCCTTCAACGAGCGCAGATTCAGCCTTTGATGTTTAAGAAATGTAATTCTCTCTCTTTCTCTCCCTCTTTCTCCCTCTCTGGGCAAATCGAATTAACATAACGCATTCTTTTCTTGGAATCAAGACAGTCCCACAGACAAGCGCTTTAATATCGCATTTCGCGCGTTTTTGACACAATCCGAAAGTCCCGTATGAACAGCTAATATATACATCAGTGCGTTAAGTTCGTCTATCGACTAATTTACTATCATATCATAGTACATGTGGAAACGTCGCGCGAATCAAATTTGATTGTACACCTGTTGTGAACCACCACGTACTCTGGTAATACCGAGCATAGTAGGAAATGGGATATCACTCGCTGAAAACGTCTTGTGTATCGAAAGATTAAGTCGAGGAGAAAAATAAATAGAGAGGCAATTGCAATTAGGTATTAATGAAGTTTAATCGAACTAGCACCAGTGTTATGTGCTTAAATTTGATTTACTCTATTTCCTTACTTTAGTAATAATAATTGAATATATTATATTTATAATTTAATTTATAATTATAATATTCATATTTAGAATTTATATAATTTATATTTGTATTTTCGTGCAAACAAGTCATACTTAACGAAACTTCATTGATATCTGGTTTCTGTATATGTACCTCTAATAGATCTTTCTTGAAACATTGACATGATTTTCATATTAACGTAATTCTTATGCGCCAGGAATCACAGCGAACTAGCTTAAGAAGTATGTTCCGGTATATTCGAGTAAAAGAATAGATCTTCGCAAGGAACGTTCTTCTTTGGGAAATGTCCAGTGGTAATTCTCATCGAGCGTATTTCTATGGCATTTTCTCTAGCAAAGTGAAAGCTCGAATAAATTTTTCACCCGGGGCATAAATATTTCTTATTCAATTCGATTCACTGGTTTAATACCGTCGCGCCAAGTCTTCCAAAGTGAATTACAGTTAACATTTCCCTATCGATCCGCCGAGTGTAATAAATCCCCCTTTTTTGTACTGTCTGCAAAGGGATGCATCCCGAAAGCGATGGAAGATAAAATATCCGCGGAAGTTTCTGTCTCATTACCGATAAAAGGAGACACGAATGGCGGCACATTTGCGAAGGTACTGGCCTGGAGGAAGCTCCGGTGAATAAAATAAAGGGAGCAATAGGGCCGTGGTGATTGGCTCGTTGAAACAGCGGTATGGGTGAAACCGTTCGATGGAAATTGCCGGTAGCAGCGTAACGCCAAGCTAAATTAATAATTTTCCCTGGCTTCAGTACCCAACATTTCGATAATATAGAAAATTTATAACGTCGCGTAAACCACGCTTTTTCGCCGTACAGCCCTTTCTTCGCTACTTCCATTGCGCTTTTACGAGGCTAGCCAGCTATCGACCACGTGAAAACTTCGTGTTCACCATTTACGCCTATCTTTACGACTTTCTTCCGTCCGATCACGATAGCCGTCATCATGATCTTCAGTAAAACTACATGTTCAAAAATTAAAGAATTTCTTCCTTGTTAGGGACACTGTAATCAGTGGAAGACAGGTTCGAGTATAATACTACGTAGATAGTAGGTTTGCAGTATTTCTCCAATTCTATCGTCAGTTCAATTTATTGATTAATTTATTGAATATATGTACAACTTGAATAGTTTATAAATGACAATAAAATAAATTTACGAAATCAGAAGGTTCATTTCGAGGAAATATTTCGTGTTCTATTTATTACAATGTTAGGAGAAATTTAGAAGTTTTATGACGAACGATAAAAAAATGTGCTTCGGAGGTCAATGAAAATTTGTATTTAAATAGTTTCGCTTCTTCTTCGTGGAAGATATCTTTTTAAATTTTCAAGATAAGCTCGATAATTAGTCTCAGTAAACTACTCATTATGATCAATTTAGGCGAATGAAATCGACGTGCTAGTACAGGTTGCGCCAAATGAGACCGTTTAAGGTTAAGCAGCATCGTTAAAAGAAGTCAATAATCGCGAGGCTTTTTGCACGTCCGTGTCGTGCAATCTAGCGTTAACCCTTTAACGACACAAATTTTCTTCGCGTTTCTCCATGACCGTGTTATTTTTCTGTTATCGAACAAATATACCGCGAACATATCACTGTTATTTCGTTAAACGTTGCAACAGGGTGAGCAAATATCCTATCGTTGGTAATCTATTACAACCTGCTTGTCAGAAAAAAACATGCCTGTGGTACATGCGAAGTTGCACTTGCTTTGTTTCGGATAACAGCGACGAAACCGCAGAAAATATACATCATAGAATAAAAAGTATTTTCATGTATGAAGCGGTAAATTTAAGGCAAGTCTTCGAATAAAAGAGTTTCAATAAATATACAACCGTAGTTATACATATATCTCGTAACTTTTTTTTTCGTTTTTTCGTTTTTAATTCGTTTTTTGTATTTTTTATTACATCGAATAGCAAGTTTTATTACATAAAATCTATCTATTCATTTATCTCGCTTCTTTAAAAATATACATACATGTATTTATCCTTCATCGAAAAATTCAAATACGTATATTTTTACATTGTTTAAACAATATTTATAAACTTACTTATTACCTTAAAAAACTTTAATTCAAACATACGTATTAATATGTCTTGTTCTTAAGTAGTAAGACCATGCAGTAGTAAGACTGTACGATTAGCTCAGACAATGTTCAATCGGACCTCAGTTCTAGTTTCTACCGTTAAATGATTCGAGTCACTGTAATATAACGACACGAGCATAAATATAAGGTGACCTATTTTTAATATGTTGTACAAAAACTATCTGCCATTAGTATATCAGTTTTTTCATTACGCTGATGGAACCCGCTTACGTTATTCTTATTCGTCATAAAACTTCCACCTCAACGTGTTCCGCGTACCAAATATTTCTCTATTTTACACATCCCATAATGTTCATCCTGACTGGTTGTTTTCTGAACGGTTGTTGCCATTACTCGTTGTTCCTGTCCTCTCCTTTACGGTTCATCTCTCCGGTTTTGCCACACGTTCGCCAGTTCTTCAGCTCGCTGTGCACGTGGCGCTGAAATTTATCCCCTAGTAAAGTGACTCTATGCGAACAGCTAGCTGACATTAAGTATTATGAAGGGCCCGTGATGCATGCGTGCATCAGCTATATCTAACGTGAAACAATAAATTGTGCAATTTAATCGTGGCGCGAAGGAATTCCGATTACGCGGCTTCATTACTTTACGAAGGAAAAAGGCGAGGAATATACCCTTGGCTCCGTTGCTCTCGTCGTACCTTATCTTATTCATCTGTTTATTACTCGATCCTGCAAATTTGCCATTACTCTCGCGAAGCCAGTCCGGTAAAATCACCGTAAATGCAACTTTGTTGAAACATCGTTCGAGAAGTTAAACAAAGTCCGGTTTTAAATTTCTAATTTACGTTACTTGAATGGATCATTTGAAGAATCTCCTTGTGCTTGGAAGGTTAAGATCTCCGAGGAAAGAAACTGAATTTCTTCTTACTTCGGTGTCCATCTTGAACGATTCTTCGTGAAGAAACTTTAATCTGCGTTTCTGTTGGTTTACTATTCGCTTTTATCGCTTTGATAAAGTCTCACGTTTAATACTTGGTAGAAAAGCTCGTATGAGTTACGATTAATTTACGCCTCATCTCAACATACTGTGTTTATGTTGCAAAAGTTTGTTTACTCGATATTATATCTTGAGTTAAGAAAAGATGTTAATAAACATAGTTAGGAACTGCTGATTAGGAGATTAGAGAGCGTCGGGATGAGGAAGGTAGATTCTTGTCAGGCCTCGAGCGATATGCTTGCACGCATTCCCCTATTATTTAATTCAAGCACAACGAGTTTAACAAAGTTCAATATTTCTAATAAGGAACATTTTTCTTCAAAGCACCCTGTCACTTGCAGATGTCGCGAATCGTAATAATTTCATTGTATCGATATATTGATTGTAAAATCTAATCGAGAACGAGGCTTTGAAAAATCCGAGAAACAAAGCCTCGGACAAATCAAACTTATCCGATACGTCTGATTTACTTTTCATCGACAGTGTCATTTCCGTCATGTCGTCATCTTTGTCTTTACGTTTCCAGAGTAGTCGATATTTCATCGTTCCAGATCTAGAAAAATGTAGATAGAAAAATTTAAATAGAAGAAATCAAATAAACGAGTTTATTTAAAATTTCAGGCACTCGTATACAAGTTGAACACAACTGCGACAATCCCTTTGTAAAAATACACTTGCGTGACTCTTGGTGTTCAAAGTTTGCGAAAGCGCGAAGATCCGTTTTGTCGACATAATCGGCAGACTTGTGACGCAACTTTTCTCATAAACGATCACCTTCAGCCCACCACGGAGCGGATAGTTGAAAAGGTATTGAAAAGGCGCGAAGTTCATATACACGTGCAAGGATCCACGTTGGCATTGGCCACCACGTCGGCAGTTTTTCCGTTGCGCGTTGCCATTGTTCTTCGTCTTCGTCTCTTTTCTTTGGCTCTTTCCCTAGATCCATCTTTTTTCTCTGACTTTCTCTTTGTCCATCTTTTTTCCTGCCCGAAACCCTCCTGTATACATGGTGGCAGAATTTATTCTCCTGTAAAATAGCCGGCCGTGAACATCGGCCTGGCAGCAGTACCGCGTGCAATTATGTAAAAACTATGCTAATAGAAATTGCATAGAAAAATCCATTTATAGCGGCGGGCAAGAGCGGCTAGGCTGTTCGTAAGGGGTACAGGAAGAAAGGGGATCGGACGATCCCTACCCAACGAAAGGGGTAGGAGTTTCGGTGTAATGAAAAAAACTGGCGAAATTATGCAAATACGATAATGTATGCAAAATGGACTGAATACCGGTTAAACTTGCTGGAATCGATATGCGCCTTTCACAGCTTTTGTTTCTTCTCGCCATTGGCTATTTCTTCTCATTCGGTATTTAACGTCCAGCCGTTTTATAATACGCGCCACTTTTCATTTATTTATTCAACACATGCAGATTTGTGGCAAATGAGAAATACGCGTGCGTAAATGTCCGATAATGTCGTTTTGTGATTATCAATACAAATGGACATCACGGGGATTCGTTTCATTTATTAAAAATTCTAACATGTACTCTACTTTTGATCTTTCGTATACTTCTGTATGGTATGGGTCTTTATTATTTTGTGTAATTTTGTGTAAATTCATAGAAATCCGTAATTACGATAAATTATACACGACGAAATTGGCGAGCAATTTTCTTTTTAATTGAAACGATATTCGCATATTCGTCGAACAACAAGAATTGTAGGATAAGGATTCGGGTAATAAAAGTTTTGACGTATAATTATCAACTAGTTGTCGGACTTCTCAAAGATTTCTTTAAAATTGTACCGCACGGAACGACGTAAAAGGAAATCTGAAGAGGCTAAGTCTGGGAAGTACGTCGGTTGTAATACGACTTCCCATTGTGGCTCTATTAGCGTTAACCGAGTGCTATTATAACATGGAAACTAGCATTATCGTGTTGTAGGATTATTTGATCCAGTTCTTTTTACACAAAATTCAATTTCTCGTTAAAACCGCATCGTTTGTCAACTACGTAGGTTTACACTGACATTCTGACCTTGTTATAGAAGCTCATAGTACATAATCTCATGCATATTCCATTAAATACATATACAAGAGTACCTTGTGACCATAGATGTTTCATCTTGGTTGTGACACAGAACGTTCACCAGGATTTAGCCATGATCTGTTGCGATTAGAGTTGTTATGGAAAATCCGTTTTTGTGGTCAACCACGGTTTGATACAAAAAGGATTTATGCTTGTATCGATTCAAAAGTGTAAGAGAATTTTGTCAATTTTATTGGTTCTAGGACGATTTCTCATCCCGCACAAGCGTCTAGTTTTTTTGAGAATCTGACTAATACAGAATCTTTGGCTAATTGCACGCTGACCTGGAAGATTCAGATTTTAAAACGTGGAGAATTCTAAAATTGCGCGAACTTTCGGTTATTGTCCCTTCACCGCATCTTCTATAAATGATTGTTGCCGTTTTATAGCAGCAGCTTCGTAATTTCACTGTATCAACAAAAATATCGTTCGGAGATAATTCAAAACGTGTTTGCCTCGGTCGTATTCTCGACATTGTACAGAGAGGAATTTTCGTTACCTACATGCTTCAAGATTACTATGTGAAATAAATGATACCGCATTCCACGACGTGCAGAAAAAGGACGGAAGAAAAATTCCGAGCATTCGGTGTGTTGAGGCTGCGTTTTCACAGAAGACGTACTTCGCTTCAGTGCTGCATTCATAACGAAGTGTTAAGCCAGACGCTCTGAACAGACGTTCGAGATGAGCACTTGTAACGCGACTTCCGTAACAGTATGTAAGTACTAAATAGCGAACGTTGCTCGAGTCTACTAGCGAAACTCGTGTCAAACTTTTCATTGGAAACAGCGAAGAAACGAACCGACTAATTTATAAACGCGTTTCTACCGTTTGCTTTTGCCAGATCTCGCAGCTTTACAATTCTGCAATTACCGAGTACATTTTCAGGCAACTCGACTCGATATGCCAGTATACACTGATAAGAGCGTTATCGTGGGATTCGTTAAGACAACTGGCCAGACTAGTGTAAATTTACAAGCAGTGTTCGCGGGTAGTTTTCATTGTAAATAAACACATAACAAAAACGGCCATGAGAAAATAGATACCAGGCTGCGATGTACAGAGAGCACGTTTACACGTGGCACGTCGAGCTTTGCGAAGAAGTTCGCACGCTCACCGTGTAATGGACGATTATAAGCATGAATATGTAAATGGCATTTAGGGTGCAAACGGTCTTCAATGCCAGTAGCACGCGCTCGTACTTCAGCTCTTTCATGGCGTTGCACCTTAATAACGTCACCTTAGTCACATGCTTGATGTACGTCGTGTTCGCCCCGCCACTGAATGAAGAATGGCCGACCATATGGAAAATTTTCACGATTTTTTCCATCTCTGAACATGTACGGGGAAAATGAGGGATAAAACGTGATTTTAGACAGTTTGTTGAACGATTTCTTGCACGAACATTTAAAACTAAGATAATCGTTCGTACGATCAAACGAGATAATTTCATATATTCGAGTTAAATACAGTTTCGTCTTCCACAAGCGCCTACTTCTAACTCGTTGAATAAATTAATAGAAAATATTTCAGCGTTTAATAGTTTCCGAAGCTGCACTTTGGGAGTGTAATTGCTCCTAATCTTCGTTCCTGCGTCGTTAACATACCTTGCCTTGAAAGGGGAGGGAAGGTGGTGCAACTACTTGCCCTGTATCCGGTTGTAGACAGAACTTCGATAACGATATGCAGTTTCCTATAGATTCCAACTCTTCGTCAAGCGCATCAATTTCCATGAATCGTTATTCAATTCGAAGTCCTATATTCGGCGAATAAATCTAAATTCCGTCGTATTAAAACTTTCATCGTAACTGATAAATACGTATCAATCGTATTATTCCAATTATTATTAATTAAATGTCGCAGTTTGGAAGTTCTACCTTCAAGTTGGTAACTCTGTTTGATAGAATTTCAACATCTGGAATTCGAATCTCAGCTTGTTTCGTATTTTACACAAAATTGCAAACTGTCCCGTGTTCGTTGCGAATACATCGTAACGTTTTAAGATTATCCCGCTACGTCCAAGTTTCGGAGTTTTAATTCGAATCATCAGCGAAAGGTCGTGAAGTACAACTTAATTCGACGTGATCCCGTGGGCTAGTTACGGTTGAACTAATTTCGAAGGAACGGACTTATCGCTGTTGAACTGGCTCGTTGGAGCAAACCTTTAACCGAGATGCCCTCGCAGTTTCTTCCGACATTACTGAAAACGAAATAAAACGAAAACGGTGTTCGAGAAGAGCCGGTACTTTCACATGATTACGTCCAGCTTGTGCCCACTTGAGTTGCTTAATTAACTCCCTTATCCTTCGTAAATGTCAAGAGGACAATACTTGGAGAATCGTATTCCCATTGTCTTGGTAATTTTACAAGACCACGTGTCTTTTATGACTCTGGATTTCGAACTACTCTCTACGTCGAGTTCTGCTTGCTTTTCAACGGTTGAATGTCTTCATCTGTCTATGATGAACATCCTATGTAATTGCCTCTCATAAAACACATAATGGTTATTAAGTAATTACAAGTATAATTGTTCGCTCTTCGATAAAAGAAATTTAGTCGTTAAATGTTTAATTTAAATAAAAAATATTCTTTAGGAGAGACAAACATCTACATCTTTGTTCCTTACAATATCACTGCCATTATTATACAGCTTTATCGTTTAATGCAGAAGGACTTTTGATATTACGTAGAAAACATTCGAATTAATTTTTTTTTTTGTTTTTTAAAGAATATATTCTAATTTATATTCTCTTTTGGCCCTATTTGAATAGTTAAAATCAAATCATGTAAAATAGCGCGTAAGCGAAAAGTTATATTATTGATTCGTACTACTGATTCGTAGAAAGTGCACTGCGTAAGTGATATTCTATAGTCAGATAAATGTTACGATCCTACGTAAAATATTAACAACGTGTTGAGTAATTCGTTTTCTGTACACTCGGTCTATTGGAACATTTTGGTCTAATAACGTTGGAAATTTATAATTAACAGAAATGGCGAAGTATCGATGCTTGGCGGGTTAGGATGCAGCAACGACGCCGTTTGAAAAGGCAGTTTGTGAAAGGACTTCGACAGAATAAAAAGTAACGAGGGTGACATTCGCCGCAAAGGGTCAAAGCATCCTTGCTATTGCGAAAGTAGAATAGGACCATGTCTGTCTGCGTGACAACGAATATCCTTCGAGGGAAGGAAAATGTCAGACCTCGTCTAGACGAAACCTTCACGAGAAATATACGACGCTCGTTTCATTCATTTACAAAATGTCTTCCTCCTTTATTCATGGAGAATTTCACTGAAAATTTGTGCTGAAATACGCTGTCTTACTTTTGTTTAAATTTACGATTAAATTTATATTTAGCTAGTGGTTAACGGCAACGAGCGTATCAGTTTCGTGGAATCCGAGAGAATTCAAATATTCGAATTATGGTGAGCAACTTACAGAGAAACTCTATATAGCGTAACAAAATTATTACGTTAATAAGTAATGTTTCAATGTATATATTTCTGTGATAGTATAGCGTCAGGTTTTTCCATAGAAAATGTACACGCAACAATAAAGAGAACGTTTTTGCCTTATGGCTTCAGCTAAAAACGCGATACCCGATCACAATTTTTTTCGTCGGCGGCAGCGTATGTGCGTACGCATAGATCTACGCGCAAAACGGGATTATATGTAATTTGCTGCGAGGACGGTCACACGCGTTCCGATGGATTTCAGGGATTTACATGTATCATCGAAGCGAGAAATAATCGCACTTTGTAAAACTTCGATGTATACCTGGAATGAACTCTATTTTATCCTCTTTTTATGTTTTTTTTTTAAATACTTCTCGCTTTCATCCTCTGGTTTGATTTGCATTTAAAAGAGTCACACGCGTTGGACAAAATATTCATTACACGCTTTTGTATGTGTAAATTAATTCATATCCTGGTAATATTAATAACTCTGTATATTGATTCTTATCATCCTACTGACAATCTGTATCTCTACCTGTATCGCCATTTTAAATTCGCGAAATTTCTTTAATTATCAATTATGATGTATCGTATTAAAGATATTTTGGTTCAGTCAATGATTCGATATACGAAAATACATTTTTAAGAGGTACTACATACTAGATTTCCAAGTTTATCGAATTGTACGGAACTGAGAGTCGTGGATGCATCAAACTGTCACTTAATAAAGCTCTATTGGTTTACCTCAAATTATCTCCCTGGAAACTCGATGCGGGAGTATCGAAGGTTCCCAATTGTAGCGGCTATCGTTAATTGAATGGAGTATTAGCTCCATCAAGAATTCAGTTGAATGACACGTAGCTATTAGGCATTGATGTCAGTTCAATAGCGATACATCCATTGTGGCTTTTTTCACAGTCTTTGCTATACGATCTAAACGCGAAACGTTGTTATATATTTCATTACTGTCTTAAGTAAGTAAGCGGTTTTATCGAAGAAATAGTTAAGAAATAAGGGGATTAACAAAGAGACCAGCATCGCTTATGCTCCTCTAAATAGAATTCGATACGTTCATTCGGAAGTTATTGCACGTTCTACGTGTCCATCCATTCACGATATTTTAGTTATATAAAAATCTACTGCTCTCTTCATATTCCGTCAGTGATATCGCCAATTCCGACGTACGGTAAAAATTGTTGCTTCAGTTCGGCTGAAAATGAATTAACACGATTCTGTGCACGCACTAACGAACTGTGCGCGAGCTTTTCTTTATCGGTCGACTATTGATTCACGAAACGACAGGCCAATACCGTTCATATCCGTAGTGCAACTCAGACCGGCGTTCCTGTCCGCTTTCCAGGGAATTCGCGGGAATTCGCAGTGCACGGTTTCGCGGTATATCGGCGATTTACGAGGCGCCAGAACTTCGACTTTCTCTCTCTTTCTCTTCGCAGCGCACTAGCACGGTGTAACGTACAGTTTGCGTGGGAGAGCCACGGAAAGAGGAACCAGTAGTCGGACAATGGGCAATTTTCCGTACAGACGAGAAGTTTCGTGGTGGGCCTCGGCGACGATTAGATAGGCGTCGGTGTAATGGCGGCAGGTCCAATCTGCATTTGTAATGACGAACGTGGAAGGTGACACAGTGTCTGACCTCGGTGCAGGGACATCGGCCATCTATTAACCCCTAGGGCCACACGAACCCTGCCTGAGTCGTCTGCTTCTCTGTCACGGGGAACCACCCCGGGCAACCCGGTCCGTTCCAACCCTGTTCGCTACCGCGGCCTCTTAACGACCCCCTCCCCCTCCCAATCCCTACCGCCATCGTTCACCATTCTCCGGCTACAATCCTGTCTTCCAAAGGTTCCACGTATATTCGTTACCAGAATATGCGCGTCTCCTCTGTACTTCGAACGCTTTCCATTAAATACATTGGTCCTCTCTTTGTTACCTTGCGTTCGTGTAATTGGCAAACATTTCCACCGGCGATGATACGACACGTGGAATCTCGGAAAAGATTCGAGTGAAATAAAACGATAGCTTTGAATATTTTAGAAAATTGCTGAATAGATGTAGTTGATCTGCGAGTATAAAGAATGTCTCATTATCAAGATGTATCGGAAAATTGGCCTGAAATAATAGAACGTCTCAGATAGAAAATTATTAATTAAATAAATCTGCGTCGTAAAAGT
This sequence comes from Bombus impatiens, assembly GCF_000188095.3. Taxonomy (NCBI): domain Eukaryota; kingdom Metazoa; phylum Arthropoda; class Insecta; order Hymenoptera; family Apidae; genus Bombus; species Bombus impatiens. The sequence continues at coordinate 1,727,955 of NT_176574.1, forward strand.
TCGTATATTGCAAGTACATTTTTAGTTACCGATACAATTTTATTTGTGCAGGTAAATTATTGCGACAGGCGTACTTTTTCATTTGGACGAAGCTCGAACGATATTGATTTATCGTTGAAGTTGGCGGTAATTCTGTCTACGCTACGAACGACCGTAATGAGATTTTACCAATGCCAGATTTCCATGTATTCGACCAAAAGGAGATATCAATTAATTATTATCCTTGCTATTGGATTGCGCTTCTGCAAGTTTACTACCACGCACGATCTCTGATCCTCGAATCTCGGATCCTTTGGTATTCACCGCGAATTCGCAAGTTAAACTGAGCCCTTACGTCCGTTTCTCCGCAAAGCTCGCATGATCGTGCACGAATATCGCTTATACCTATCGGTTGCCACCGATAGAGGATATATGAATTAACGAGAGGAATAATCGACATGGAAACGAATTATTAATTTTGAGTCGTAACACTGATATATATAATATACAATAATACTCATATAAATAGAGTAAATTCACGAAGAATATCCGTTTCCTTATAATTTACTTACGACATTTAATATATCATCCCCGAGATTGTGAACGACTATTACCGAGAACTACGGAGAAAATTCTTTTATTAGAAGAGTTAAAAATGACAATTCTAACACCTGTAGCTCATAATAACATATATAGCACCGATTTGATTGTTTTCTAATGTAAGCGATCGAATCGGACAACAATTCGTCCTATGTTGCTAATTATTATCCGTAATTTCAGTATCGTAATTCGGTATAATTGATTCGAAAAGGGCTGCGCAAATATACACGTAGACGATATATAATGACAATACGCTTTTCTTATTGTTCTGTGGTTACAGTGGTCGTGGATAGATGTTCCTTTAATTGAGGTTTTATCTGCAATCTATTTTGATTCCTCTGTTTACGTTCGGTGTAATCACTGAATTGCGTTAATTAACCAATCATAGATATTAACAGACCCACGTTATGCAATTATAGTTACATAACATTAAATATCGTACATGTTGGTGTTCGCTTATTTGCTTGCAACAAAGTTGTGAGACGAAGACCCAAACAACCAAAGAAAGAAGAAAAAAATCGTTCAAAACGTATACTTTTACATTCATCTTAACTTTCATTTACGATTATACATTATGATTCAAATGTTAAGGTTTCTCATTCGAATGCGTAAATAATTTAATTTTTTGTGTTTCGAGGAGAAAGTTCATTGTGATTCCGAGGCACAGAATTCAGAGCAGCTTCTCGAAGATAATCGATGGAAATGTCGAAGAGACGATCGTTATGGTAGATCGTTTGGCTCTGTGCCCCGCGTCATTTGCGTTTAGTTAAAGGATCTACGGAAAGCTCTGGTGTCCTTTAATACATTAGAAAGTATAATGCTTATGTTTTATAGATACCGCGTAGGCAATACATACGTGTACAAACACATATGCGGAAGTCAGTTTTGTGGTATGCGATTTTTGACTCCATGTACACGAATGACGTAGCTTCGTACGCTGATCAATTTGCGTTATTTCTTTCCACATTTTTCTTCTCGTTTCAGCTTTGCTTCGAAAGAAAATTTACATATGTCAGATATAAACGTATTTATGTATTATAGATCTATATGCATGTGGACACTTGCATGCAAAGATGTTACCGCATTTATGCAAATGAAATTTGTTTCGCTACCGTGATAAAATTTGTCTCTTTTAATTAACTTTAATTAATTCTTCCTTGTACGCTATATTTTACGTCATTATTTGTTCTGTTAACTACTATACTCTTTAAATGCAATATACACTGTTTAAAGGAAATAGTATGGAATCCCGATATATGCACAATATTTTCATACTGGTTTTATAACAATACCTAGTTGTACGTTTTAATTACGGCATGAAACTTTAACTAGGTCAGTTTTAGCAATATGTAGTTAGTTTTCGCAACATACATGAAATCGCAAACATCGTTCCAATATTTGTTAAAATCAAATCATTTTTAACGTCAATAATTTGTTCGAAGGTTCTTTCGTATGATTTTAATCCTTCCATTGCACTCGTCAAAATAAACTAAATGTAGCGTATCAAATAATTTATGATATAACATTAAATTACCTTCGATTATCGTATAAACTTCCAGAGTATCGTTTTTCTCGATGCAAATAATACTCGACGAACTTTGATTTTGCAAAGTGACACAGCAACGTTCCACGGCGTTAAGATGAAACATCGAAGGCGGAGTTGAGCAGCCCTCATCAGGACCAGTATTGCCATGATAGCACAGTTACTCGTCAAATATTTACCGTAGGTGATGCTGGCACAGAGGGATCTTCTGATCCTCACGATACACCAGGTCAGGAGAAGGGAAGATAAAGTTGCATAAAATATATTTCATCGACTATTATCCTTTCTTATATTTCCTACATACGTATCGTTGCACTAATTTCATTTAACTTGGACAAATAATTTTAAAATATCGTTTACTATACAGCATACGATATTTTTGATGAAATGTCCAATTCTCGAAGAATCATCAAATCACAAAGGTTCCTGGTTTCATCCCAAACAGACGTTATATTATCGACGAGTATGTTGAATCGGTTTGATCGTATCGAGATATCGCGTCGAATTCGAGCTTTGAGTATATTGAGGTAGTACATGATGTCTAAATAGGGTGAATGACGTAGATTTGTACGAGTAAACCGCGGGAACCGCAAGGTGCGTTTGATTATCCTAAATAACCGTGTTTCTCGTTATCGAATAAATGGCAGACTTCAAAGCAAGGACGAGGTGATAGATAGAAAAATGGCCATGCAGTTTGGGTCGAATGGACAGGTGTCTAGACATTAAACATTCGGAGTCCGTTTCGGTCCGTTCTATGAGCGTCCACAAGCAAAGGACTTTGAAGTGTACAAAGGTCGCGCACCTTACACGAACGTGGTACAGTGCGTTGATTGGAGGGATCAAAGCCTGTACGGTGAGCTAGTATTTAATCATCCAACCGCTGAAGAATACATCTACTGCCAATTGAAACCTCTGTCAGAGTTCAACACGTTTTTCACGTTGCCTCTTTCTTCCATTTTTTCATCTTTGCTCTTTTCCGCCATTATGCACGTGTTTGCTCTTACATTCGATCGTTTTTATCTGTTGAAGAGATTAGTTGAAATAAATTGAGCCACAAAAGGTGATACAAGAATGAAAGTGAATAATCTATATATTATTTATGATTTATTGCTATTGTGTGACGTTACGATAATATTATTCAAAGATTTACACAAAGCATATGTCACGTTATATCGATTATCCACATATAGTATATATATATATATTTAAATTGTCAACATATGTAATTGTACGTTGTTTGCGGAAACATTACTGTTACTCATGTACACACGCGAACGTATATGCACGCGTATGAATATATGGATCAATGTATTCTATTCTTATAATGTCAACACCTACTTTCGTATATACTTAATTGCACACATGCGTTGTTGCGTTATTAAGTGCATACAAATATGTTGGAATGTTCCGTATTAAAGGAACATTGTCATTTCTCACAATATTCTGCCACTTTGTCGTACAGGTATTTCACGAGTTTCAACGTTGAAGTGCAGTACTACGATTTTCGTATTAATTATTCTCGATTATCGGAAATTCATAAATTTTACGTCATACCTTGCATCGTATCGCGCTTCTATAGCACTCTTTCTCCGTCCATTTCGATAAAAATAGAATGATACTCGTTATGAAAAGTACTTTGAAAGTGCAAGGAGAACGAGTAATTCGCATTGGCCTGCATATTCCCTCTGTTATCAGGTCCGCTTTTTACATGTTCAACTGGCGGGGATCGCATCAGCGTTTCGGCTTTCATTTACGCGCGCAAGCGTACTATTAGGTTAAAATTTACGACAAAGTTCGGACAGATACGGCTGCCGTTTCATTGAACTTCAGCATCAGCATCGATGATGGTTAAGCTGGACGGTCATTGGCACAGCGAGCGACAATGAATTTTACGCACGGTGAAATCGTTTGTCTGCACGGCCAGATTCGGTACTTGATTCGGAGGTAGGAAACCACCTTTTTTGCCTCTGCCTTTCGTCTCTTTCAAGTTCCTCCTTTTTTCTTTTTCACCCAGCGAAAAATACCGTTCGCTAGCCATTGGCTAGTGCGCCCGTAAATTGGTTACCGGACTTCTCTGCGTCGAGAATTCGAGCTTTCGACACCCACAGACTCTAGTGGACAGGTAAACTGTGGACTCATTGTTCTGTTTTATCGATTCACGGATTTCTGTCACCTTCTGAGACTTTGTAGAATAAATTTCTCACAGTTTACACGATAGGATCAAAATTGGCAAAGAAGCGCGGAATATTTACAGTAATGTTCAAATAGAAGTAGAAGTAGTTAGATGGAACGATTCGTTTAGCTGCATTTGATATTTGTATTTCTATTCATTACTAATTTCGCTAGCAGTCGATAAATTTAACAAGAAATTGCATTCGACCGAGGCCGTGTGAAAGTATTCATCGATTATGAGATTTTGCCTTTCTTTCGATAGTAGAACGTAGAAGCAGTTCTTGTCGATACTGTGAAATAATGTTCAAACGTGACGTATTCGGCTCGTTATTCAAAAAGAGAAAAGAGTGCATAGTATAAAAGACTTAAGAAAAAAGTTTTATTAACGCCATTGCGAAATGGTAGGAAAGTAATCAGGGGATCAACGTCGCATCGTGGGATTCTTTTGTAAGCACGTCCGCAGCAAGCACAATTAATAAAACAGAAGTAGTGGCGTAAAGCCACGATCGAGAATTATATTTCCACCGATTAATTATGTTGTGGCGACACCGTGAACCCCGTCTATCCGCCCATCGATCTTCGTGCACGTTCGGCGACGTCCGGCAGCGATCGTCCGGATTCGCGGGTAACTCGCAAGCGCTGAAAGGGCGGTGGGGCTCGCGAAGTTTCGGTTGCGGCGCTTTCGTTCATTCGTCGTTCTGCGCCCGGTGCGCATGATTATCGTGAATACGTGTGTTCGCGGTTCGGTTTTAACGTGTGTCGCGTGTTACCCTGCACGATCGATCGTCTCTGAAAATAATAGTACTCGTAAAATTGATTCTTGATCGTCGACGTAAGAACCATTACCATCGTGTCAAAGAAAAGTGCATCGTTCAGAGGTGAAAGGACAATTCGAACGTGAAAAGTGTTCGGAACGATATCTGGTTTGAGGTTATAGTGTTAGGCAGCGTATTTCGATAAGGAAGGTGCAAGGATCGGGATCTTTGAGTTATATATCGTATAGTGATTTTGAATGAATTTCGACGTATTATCGATCGAATGGATGATACGAAACAGTAAGATAAGTGCGTACGAAGGACGAGAATATTGACGTGCTCGCGCAATGTGATTTTTTCAAATACAGGAAATGCCGCGATTCCGTTGGGCATTGTGAAAGGTCAGGTTAGTTACGAGCGATCGACGCGAGTACTTTGAAGATCACGTGTTCAGTGTGAAGTTACATGTATATGAATTGTTCGTGTTAGATTTGAATGCGCGTCCCTCTGTGTTTTGCGACAAGTACGTTCTCGAAAAGAAGAATTCTGAATCTGGAAACAATCCAATTGAAGTTAATACCATTGCATGTAACAAGTCGACCGAGCGGATTCACAGTAATTCAACTCGGCGTATAGCGCGACGTACAAAGCCAGACACCGCGTTTCAAACGTCGCATATGCAAGTTCATTTTAATTAATCATTCTTCTTTAGTTTTTGTACGCGTATCGCAATTCCATTATTAATATTTTGAATTATTTTTTCGCAGAAAGGTATCGCATGTTCTCCAATTAACCTCAAAATCCACTCAAACGTGACCTCAATAACCAAATTGAAACGCGAGATCATTTGAAGTCTTTCTCGTAGTTTCTCTCGTAATATAATTATTTGCATGTATTTCTCGAGTAATTTAACATTGTCCTTCCAAATTCATTCGCTTCATACGTCGTGTTTTGTGTTACGTGTTTCGTTTGTTTTTTCTCGTTTCGAGATGTAGCTATAAACGTTTTATTTCAAATGCTTTGGAATTAAAATTCTCAAGCAAGGAAATTCTTTGTTCGCGATGTGTTCCGTATAAACAATGATAATGTAATACAGATGAATATTCATCACGACAGATGAAATGTTTTAGACTTCCGCGGACCATCGTTCTTTTGCTTCTTCGCGAATGAAACCGACCACCTCTAACACGTAGGTATTTCATAAAACGTCGCTCCATCTTGCTTTCGAGTAAACCGATCTTGCTGATATTTACAAAAGATCGGGTTTTGCGATCGATAGAATACTGCAACAAGGAAGTACCGTCGGAAAATCGAGGAGATAAAAAATGATAAACATGGAGGAAAACGAATTTAAACATGACGATTTCTGGATAAATTTATTATTTCGGTTTATTATTAAGCTTGGAACAGAATACTGTGCTTTCAATTTCACACGCTATTTCGTTATTTTCAATTAACAGAAAAGTCATTAGTCGTTGGTCGGAAATTGTTATTTTTAGCAATAGAAATATATTTTATTCGAACAAAAGCTGACAGCTTAGGTTGATTAAATCTTAACAGATAGATAGAAATGTTTACAAATTTCAAAAATTAAGAGATCAGATTCTTCGAAGTGGGCCAGTAATTTATAATTAAGATAGTTAATTAGTATCGCTGCTCTAGCATGAATTTATAAAACACCCTTCAATTACAGCAACGAATCTCGTTCGTTGTCTCATGTAAAGTCAAATCGAGCGGTACAATTTGTAATTAGATTCAAGAATGATCGTTTGTACGCTTTGTACCGTGCGCTGTGATTCTAAATCTGAAAATATCGCGTTTGAAAATTAATTAAAAGGATTGACATCGTATCGAATGGTATCGTTTAAATACGCGTTCGTTCCGATTTGCACTAGGAAGATTGGCAATTTAGCAAACCGTTTCGTAGATATTCAGCGGGATTCGTTCGACTTTAACTGCTGCAGGGATCTCGATTAAAATGGAGCCACGTAACTGGTCTGCTTCCAAGCTTTAGAACACTTTGAAATGTCGCAAGAAATGAGCTCGAGCCTGTAGAAACGCGGACAGTGTCGCGGCATTTATATCCGGGACGTAGAAGAATAAAAGAAAAATTCATTTAAATTCGCGCGTTAAGTGACCTCGTTTCCACTTTTCGTCAACCATCCTTCTTTTTTTTCTTTTTCATGAATTTATTCTGTCATTCTTTCGAATAAGAGCATATTTCGCGCATGATTGGCTGTAATTGGGAAATAAAATCGAACAACGCGTATAGCGATCTTTCCATTTATTACGTTCGTATTCTGAATTTAAGCTTCGAGTGGCATTTACGCATTGGTTGTATTTATTCTCAATTAGTGACGTCCTTGACCACGTTTTTGTGTAAACGTTCCACAGCGTAGCTGTAGCAATACACACGGACAATAGAATTTAAATAAACATCGTTAATCAGTTGGTGTATCAGTGTAATGTCGTGTAACGAAGTGTAAACAACAAGTTTGCGAAACATCGACTGCCTTCGATGAATTTGTACACCGGTAACTGGATTACAGCGAAACATGTTTGTGTTTCGTTGAAGAAATTAGATTATCACGGGAGAAACTCATCTACGAATTAGTGAACCATTCAACCCATTGGTGATTTCGACGGATTGAATACTCGTCGTTCCAGAGTTGGTAAGTTTATAGATTATATGCTTGTTTTTAATATGATAGAGATTGACATCGATAGAGACGCGTGTAAAAGCCACCGCTTCTAATATTTTTTCATACTGAATCTTCTTTCTCGCACGCTAATTACCAAGCAGTTTTAGTATAAGATTAAGTATAATTGGAAAACCGAAGGGATATAACAAAGTTATGATATTCCGTTTTATGATATTAAGAGACTCTTGGTTATACCGAAGTTGCTTGAACTCATAGCGTATTACTCGACTGAATATTCTAGCTTCAATCTCTGTACATCAAAGGACTTTGGTTGATACATATTTTGCTACGGTTCTTTCATACCATCTTTAATGAGATAATAAAATTTAGTACGCATTATTTTAGGAAGATTTATCGCTATGAACTTACAGTCACGTTCAATTTTACACTATATATATGTATATATATATAGTGTCATTCATTTTGTGTAAAATAAATCATATAGTGTAAAATATAAAAGATCATTTTGTTGCCAACAGGATGTAAGAATTCGTCAGTGATATATTTTTCAGTATATGGAAATGAACAAAATAGTCAATAAATTTCAATTCGTCGCTATTTCGAAATAAATAACAATAAATAAATTAACGAACGAGATATATATATATATCGAGGGAAAACTTTTTTAGCAAGTTTTATCATGATTTACTAGTTCCACTAGATATCTTGTTCGTTATTTTATTTATTGTCATATATTTCGAAATAACGACGAATTGAAATTTATTGACTATTTTCTTGACTTTCATATACTGAAAAATATATCACTGACGAATTCTTACATCCTGTTGGCAACAAAATGATCTTCTTCAAGGTATAAGCACACGCAGTAGCATACGAAATATGAACACAACGACTAATAGAATTTTTCTTTATGCATCGATCTTCTCTCGTACGAGAGATTTTTATTTTCATTGCTAATTGCTTATCTTTTGTGTATGCGAACGGGGAAAACGTTAAAAGTTAATGTAACAGGAACTGCATGAAGCGTAAAATCAAGCTTCGACGATATCTATGCGTATTTCAATCGATATGTAGCATAGTGAAGCGGGTTCAAAAAGAAGACAGCTTGATCGACGTAAAATGTATAAAAATGCAAAACCTTCTGGTGCACGACATGCTTTTCGTTGAAACGTTGAAACGAGGTTTTTCAAAAAAGAGAAGAAAAAAAAAGGGAAAAGGATAGAGAAGAATTTATCGTGTTTTGACCAAATACATTTGCGCCTGGCGCGAGCTGCATTTTTGACGTGCCTCCAAGACGATTTTCATTGAGATCGAATGTGTGAAATATTCATGTCCCTGGAGAGAAATAAAATCCATTTTACGTAGAGCGTCGCAAAACCGAATTTTTCTCCGCTTCTTTTCTCTTTTTCAGAAACTTTTGGAAAAATTAAATACGTTACTTATCTGGTGCTAGTCCCTCGGTTTGTCAGTGCCCCTTTAATGGAAAGAGTTCTTTAAAACCGGGTTAATGTGATCTTAATTAGTTGCATTTCATAAGTGCGCCTGTAAATGCGTAGATACTGAATAAAAGAGAAATAGGTAAACACAGGGCGCGGATAATTATAAAGGCTTAAGCTTTTACACGAATACGGTCGTCGAGAAAGCTGCCTACGATTGCGGACTTTTTATCAGACGCACGCTACAAAATATTATTTTTCGGCTGCGTTTCCAAGTATAGACAAATAAATGAAACATTCACCGAGTATAATAAGTAAAACTATCGTAAATAGATAAAAATAGTAAGCGATAAATAATATAATATAGCTAGATAAATGAAGTTTTTGCGATAAATAGGATAAATCTACGAGTTAAAAGAATCACAGGAACAACGCGTACAGGTTAATTCTTCGTGATTCTAATCCGTTTCGGGGAATATACGAATAATACAATAAGAAACTATGAAGCGAGATAGATGATAAGGAACGTTAAAAGTGGCGCGAATATAAGCACAGATATGCGAAACTTCGAAGCGTGATTCGGCCAAGGTGTAGGAAATGAAGCATACAGAAGCCGGAGTACAGAACGTGCCAAGACTGTTTCGAAAGAGTTACTGGCAATGCTAATATCGGTAATACCAATACCAACCATGCAACCGTCGCGGTATTTCGACCCTAAAGCTACTGCAACCGTGCACTGGAATATGTCCAACGGATATACTTCAAGCTAGTCTTCTGTTTCCGGAGACTAGGCGATTGTTAAAGACAGAGCTGAATACGCGTGATGTACGATTGCTCTACGAGCAATCCGAATTAGACTTGTTTTATTTGCATTTCCTTTATCCTGGAAATTAAAGAAATTTTCATCAGGCTAAGAAATAGGTGTTATAAAGATTTAGATCGTTGAAAATTCTTGTTCGCGTATTAATCGCCGTACTATAACTACGTGAAAGAATACACGACTATTATGTATAATATATCGTTTAGTTTAGAGTACTGGCACTCCAGCTTTGTCAGTTGTACGCAACTACGTTTTGAAATGCAATAAACTACAGGTACAACGTATTTTCGCATATATTTTTGCGCATAATAAAAAAGTTACAAAGAGTTTGGGGTATTTCATTTTCGTATACTTGAGTTTCGGAGAAGTTCTTTGGCGAGATAAAACATTCGCATGAGATATGGCAAAGAAGTTGTACTATGGAGACGCAGCCAGTATTCATTTTCACGTTCCATTTCCTGATACTCGCTGCATAAGATGCTTTCAAGGGCCATTCAAAGTTTCTGAACATTGCGCTTCTCGTCACACTTTCTCGGTGAAAATAATCCAATTCGATAGCTCCGCGTCATTGATGTAATATCGTTGTCGAAGATATGGGCGTTTTTAATAAAATTATGCCAATTGTATCGCGCTCACATATTTATAGTTATTATCTGTCATCGACGTTTCTCGCAAATTTTTTTTTAATGAAATATTTAACGCGACTATGATTTTTAACTTTTATCAGGCAATAAATTACGTAAAATTACTTAACGCAGGAAGATAATTGACTATTGGGCATGATCAACGATAAAACGCAAGAGTAAGTCATTTCCTTCTTCATTTCACATATGGTGCTAGCTGCGTCACATAGGTGCTATAGCTCTCATCGCGATATTCCATTTTCATACAGAATCATAAAAGTACGATTATTAAATCGATATTATTGACATATTATTATTAGACATACTCTACTGTCTATGTACCACAGAACACTTTCTACACTTAGGATACATGCAAATAGATGTTAAAATTACAAGATCAACTTGATCCTTAGTAACCATATGTATCACAAGAAAACTATTTTATGCTACGACCGAAGCCTTTGTTCCCTGTTCTATTGTTAAAACTTGTATTAAAAGTTGCCAACTGTCCTGTGATTTGTGGACGGAGGTGTACGTACTTGTTACTTTATGTCCGCGTGTTGTAGAAACTATATATAGCGATAGTCGTTTTGTGGCTTTTAACGGAACAAACAGCGACAAATAGGACTTGATTTAATTTCACTCAGTGTTTTGCGAATGTCCCACGCTGACCAGGACTGAAATTTTCGAGTGACAGCAGGCCAATTTTCAGGAGGGTTCGCCGAGTGGACGACAAACACGCTCTTTTGAATTTCCCTGCCGTTTCCATTCTACGAAGGATAGCGCCGGTAAGCATCTCGACCGACCGCTCCGCTGTTCGGATTTCAGCTTTTCGGATATAGCGAAGTTCATTGACAACGAGCCTCGAGTTGTTTATCTGTTTCGATCTCTGATCCTTTCGCGATTTCTGATATCGCGTTATGCCCTCCCCTGGACTTTTCACGTTCACTGACGTCATAAATCTTGTCTTTTTCACGTAGGAAACGTTAATAAGGATCAGCGGACACACTTTGTCATGTTCGTTGCACGTATAACGGCATTACTTCGTTAGGCTTTTAATGAGAAATTGCGCGTCGACGCGAACACGTGTAATACGATCAATATTTGTGCGAGATCAAAGATCCATTTGAACCCTTTTAAAGAGTAGAATAAATAATAAAACAAAATGAACTGGTAAAAACTTCTTTTCCACGAAACTTTGATGCTTATCGAACTTTAAAAAATGTGCATTCATGGAAGATTAAATGTTAATCAAGGAAATAGAAGAAGGCATGGAGGGAGGAGATATAAACGCGAAATATTCAAATAACCCGAGACTCTCTAAGATCGTAACTAAAGCGGGATGGAATCATCTTCGTGGAAAATAATAGGCAAGATCACGGAATGATTGGCGTATAGCTTCATTGCTGTCTATCTGATCGATCGTACGCGTTAGACGTCACTTTTGTTCGGTCAAATACATAGGAGCTATAGGTAGGTATAGAAAGGTAGAATCCGTGCGGTAAATGTTGGTGGGTACGTTGGAGAATAACGGAGAGGAAATACGAGGACCTGGGATATCGGGTTGACACGGGAGGAAGGATTTTAATATAAAGTGCCAAGCGTTCCGAGTCCTCGGTTCCAAAGCCTCGACCAGGTTTTGACAGGCGAAAGCGTTCCCGCGTTGGTCGGATCTAGTTTCTTTTCCTTGTCTGTCTTCGATTCCTCGCATCCCTTTTATCACCGTCGTACCAACTCGATTTACGACGTACATAATTAGCGGATTACCAGCGACGTTCTCGCACTTCGTTCGAAAAATACAACGCTTATTGCAACGTCGTTGAGAAATTATTACGCCATTCGAATGCTCGAAACGACGTCTATCAAATTCGATACACGTTTGTAAACAGTAGCTGGAAGATCGTCTCTTTCGAGTAAGAACTTGTATACGTGTACTGTTTCTATAAAATGGTATACACACAGCACGCAATAAATACGATAATGCACCTAGCTTTTATGGTTAACCTTTACAGCTTCTGCATCAAGCATTTTAAGCAAGAAGAGTCGCTCGTAAAAATCCTCGGATCTAGAGTTTAAACTGGGAAACGTATCCGCGCTTCTGTAACGTTTCGTAGCCGAAGCTTCGATGTTTGAAATGTTGAATCAATCTTTTTTTTTCCAGTTGATTAGCGAATTATTATTCTTCATTTCACTGAGAAACATAGCTCGTAGCGTCCTCCTCGTCTCTTATCTTTAGTTCATTTTCTTTATCTTCGTGCATCGTCTCTTTCCGGATAGCAATCGGCGTTTCCTAATCCTCGATACTTGCTCGCAATCCATCCACGGATCTGGTCTTTCTTCGTCCGATCGATCCACTTATTTTCCATTCCTTGTTGGGGCATGCTCTTCACCTTGCTTCGTTTCACCCAAGTCGATCTCGAAGCGATCTCTACGACGAGTTTCCGTTCGACTTCTGCTATCTTCATCCCGGCTCGACGCCTTCGGGGCTCGATAGCTCGGCCACTCTGAATTACCAATGAACATTCCGATCACGTTGTGCCGCGCATGCTTCTCGCGTTGAACGTTGGCCGAGCGGAGGCCGCTGTAAAAAACAAAGATCGACAAATGGAAAAAAATGCACGGGAGAGAAACGGGTGGCGTGGAAACGCCGGTTAATTCGATTCCGCAATCTGGTATATCTGTTTTTTAATCGAACTTTTTGGCCATGTAACTTTTACCATGGCGTGCGTGCTTCTCTGCGCGTTCAACACACGGCCATGTAGCCAGTTGCGCGACAAGCCAGTGAAACACGGTCGTTTTTCCCCTCAAATCGAGCACCGTTAGCCGAAATAAGATTTTTCGAGTAAAAGCGTCACGTTGAAAACACGAACGAAATTCGAATACGGCGAACCGATGGCGTGATTTGTTAATTGGTTCGCGTTTCTTCGAATATTCTCGCACACCTTGTTTTTTACGCATTCGCTGCCTAAATCGCGCCTACACCACTATAAATGGTGTTTCGTGCTTTTTTTAATACGTTCACTGTGTAAGACGCGTGCTCGAGTCGAGTTCTCTTTTCGATTTTTTTTGGAAAAGAACGTGTCTGACAACGACAGTCCACTATCGCTATAATATTTATAATTCCCTTCTTTCGTGTAGCAGTTGAAAGCGATATAGCGAGGTCGTAAAATCTGCCAGGCATTGAAGTTTACACGTTTGATGGCAGAAACACGTAAGTCGAGATATTTTAAGGAAGAGCTTGGTTTCGTTCAGAGCCGTTCCATGTCAATTGAGAACTACGTATTTATGTCTTTCAATTCGTACGTAGATCGGCGGCAAAGAGTAGCTCGGCAGCTTTAGTCACGAGATGCGTCAGCCCTGAGTGTAACTAGATCAATCGGTATCATCGTTTAATGTTTCAATTTATAATCTCGCTATATATAACCTACAACTGCACCTTGTACGCATATAGATTCGTAGTTGATACCGTATCTGTATCGTTTGTATTGAAATTCGTAACTGATATCGTCGTCGATTTACGTACTTCATCCGGAACATCGTTGCGAATAAAAACATTTAGCTGCCTCGTAAATGGATTTTTGTTAGATCTGGACACCATGGACATACGAAATATACTTCTGAATAATGCGCAGTGACCTGGAGTTGCGGACACGGGAGGAAAGAGGAGCAGCAGGTGCACGGAATGTTTCCCTTGAAAAGAACGAAGTTTCCTATTAAAAATTCATTTTTCATCGGAAATCGAAACTGCTAAAAATTCGTCCGGTGTTCGTACGCTTTCCTGTATGTTACTGGCGCTTCGACGCGAGACACAGGAAGAGGAGCGGAGGAGGCGGAAGTAGAGGAAGAAAGGCAAACTTCTCTCTTTTGCAGGCCGACGTTTCCTCAATTTCTGTGCCACGCCATGCACCTGCTTACCTGTTACCACATTCCTTTTCTCTCTCCATAACCGATCGCGAAAGCCTATTTTTCACCGATAAAAATCAATGGCACATTTTCGCGCGGCTCGTACGCCAGACACGTCGACATAAAAAGCACTTTCCCCACGAAGCCCCCAGTATTCGTTGGATCCCGTAAGGCGCTTAACCTCTTGACTTTCGTCGCCGTTCTATAGAGGCGCATGGTTTTGCTTCTTCGCGTCGTCGTTTCGTTTTCTTTTTCTTTTGCGTTTTCGGCTTCCTTTTACGAAGATGCCTACCAGTGGCACTCGACCAAACGATGTACGATTCGCGTTCTCACGTGCTTCGTCCGTAGTTTGTCAGCAGCAAAGGAACCTCTAGGCACCGATGATTCTTCATCCTTTCGTGCCTCGGAAAAAGCGACGTTCGCTTTCTTTGATCTTTTCAAACCGTGTATCGCGTGTCTCGTCGTGTACTTCTGTTTCGATGATTATTCATTTCTTCTATAAATATGACAAATAAAAGTTATACATTCTGAAACCTAGTTTACGGAAGAATTATTTTTTTATGAAATACAAATCCATTCGTTAATGGAATGTAAATTAAATCGACGAATTCAAAGGAACGGAGTATCGTAAAATTACATGATACGGTTACCATTGAAATAAGAGACCGCGGAAAGTGAGACACGTAACGTATTAATGTTCAACAGGTGAAACAGTTTAGCATTGTCCTCCGTGCATAAATTTTCGTAAACGTAACATAGTTTCTCGTTTTGTCAAGTATATTTTTAATTATGTTTATCTCGTACAGTTTCACGGTTTAAGGTCAGTTTTCCCTGTGCTCGCACATCTACCGTTTTAAACCCCTTTTTGTACAAACATTACGACGTATTCGATTACGACGTAAACGGCGAGGCAAATTATCGGCGAAGTATCGGTCATTTCGCAATATTGCGCTTCGCCCCGAATCGAGTTCGATCGCCGCGAATGGTTTCTTCGTCTCGTAACAATTTCAAGTTTTCACGATAAGCTCTGGTGTTTCGTTCGTTTTTCAAAGTACGCGCCGAAATGTTTGGAACTGGTTTTGTTACATATTTTCGCTCGTACGGTGCTTGAGATCGTGTGTCAGCGTGCAGGCTGAATACTTGTCGACTTTTCGGGCGAACGTATTGCCAGGTCAGGGGTTGTCCTCTAGCGGGGGCTGAGCTGCGGCAAATTTTCCGCAAATTTGCCAGGAAATACTCTTTCTAGTCGGCAAAGGGGCGGCCCGTTGGCCAGGATGCCTGGACTTCAATTAAATTCCTGAAAGTTCTCAAGTCCACCGCGTGGTCGCGACGCGGTCGCGGACCGTCCATCCGACGGGAAATTTAATTAAAAAAGTGCAAACACGCAATTTTTTCAAAGTTCTCGCAAATAATTGCTCCTTGACGTTTGAAAGGAGATGCCGGCGCTTTGTTTGCACGCTGGTCAAATGATATCTCACAGGGATAACGTCTAATCCAAAGTCTACCCGATTCTTACCTTCGTAGCCTCGTGTGCTTTTACGTTCTCCAGGACAAGTTTTTCCTTGCGGTTCCGCTGAGAATGTCGCTAGTAAAATTTGTCTTGGTAGCGAGTAAGCAAGCACACAATTCCGGCAAACAAATCGCTTTCGATCATTCTATCGTGTATATTAATATTTGAAGTGTTCAAAATAATAGGACTATAGTACGTCCAGGCGAGTAATCGATTAATATGCTCGCGAACATTTGCAAACACTTTGCGTTGAAATATGTCGAAAACAAGGGCGTAAGCCTTTGCAAGTATTCGTCGATGTGGAAGACAATATAGAGTCATTTGTCTTTACTGAACGCACACAAACGCAAGCGACCATTTTCTTTAATGTATCGGCATTACTCCGACGCTCGTAAACGTTCGCGATTATTTGCTGTCCATCGCGTGTTTCCTGTTTCTATCGAAGTAAATTGCCATTAACGAATGTTCGCAAACATTTTGTTCGACCGATAGATACCTAGCTTTCGAGACTATATTATTGACACCATTTGTTTGCCCATGTCGTTAGCAAATACGACGTATCTATAATTTCTACGCCATCCTCTTTTAAACGAGATACTTTAAATTCCATTGTTTTATACGCAAGTCATTTCATTTACATTATTCGTGCGTATACGATGGTGCTCTGATGCGGTTCGGTCGATCGATTCGCGTCGTGTCACCGCCGAGTCTTTCTGTCTTTAATTCCAGCTACTCGAACAAAGCGTAATTGCCATTCAAGGTACGTGTAACGCTTCTGTTTGGTTGTAAAACAATAAGACGCATCGCTGGAGAAAGTTCAACGATCAAGTCCGTTAGCTGGTCTCACTTTCGAACTTTTTGCAGCAAGATGTCGTTCGAGCACTTAACTAAATTTGTGGTCCGACGACTACCAACTTGGCCTCAACCTGGTAAACTTACTGCACGAGTTCAAAGATGTGTTAATTTAGACACGTTTCGAGGTTAGACTAGTCGTCGATAGGATTATTTAACTAACTAAACTGAACAAAAAGGCTCGAAACTACTTTTCGCTCTAGTTAGGAAGATTATGCGAGCGTAACATCGTACACGTAATAAATCCCATTGCGTAATCGCGATGGCATAAAGTCCGATAGAATAGAGACGCGATGGTGTAAGTGCCATTCGCTGTGATCGACGAGGATAATAAAACACGACAGAAAAGGGAAAAAATCGTTGGGAACCGATAACGATTTTATATGGAGTGGTAGAGATGCGAGCGATAGGACGTTTTCGTCGATGAATTTTGCGCGGAAACGTTTGAAATAGGCCGCATTCGATCCAGCCGTAGCGGGAATATTTTCCTTAACGTCCATCCGTAATGTCGATGAAACGGAAAGTTTGAAAGCAATGGCCCGATCGACGAGCGCTCCTTTAAACGCTCGCGAGATTCGTCCGCGAAATTTTCGCAAAATTGCACACTTCGCTTGGTTTTGCCTACCTTTCTCTCTTTCCCTCTCTTTCCCTCTCTCTCTCTCTCTCTCTTTCTCTCGTCCAAAGTCCTCGGGCGCCCAGAAAACTTTTATTTATTTATCCGCGTCACACACAGCGATACGGTTCGTCCTCGAGGAATATTATTAAAGCTGCCGGGGCTCCTGTTTGACTTGGAATGGCTGCCGTTGCTCGCTCGCGGGGTCTTCAAACTTTATTTGTATTCTGGCCGCGTTTCACCGCGACGCAATACGTCGAATGAGTGCGAAACAAGCTATACGAATTGACAACTGGGTTAGATACACCGGCTGGTAACGAGCCGCCGTAATGCACGTGCAACCGCACACGAATCTACGTGACGCCTACCATCGGTTTATATTGGCAAGGCGCGCGCGATTCCGCGTCATATCGTGCGCGTTGTCGCGCCAATTACCCGCACCTAACGCTGCTGATCGCTGATCACGCGGCTATTGTTCCCGCTGGATAAAAGTAATTGCCCCCACCGAGAATTGCCGGCGATTCGTTAAAAGTAATTGTTTGCGCCGCTTTTCACGCTGGACCAAGCTAATTGCTTGTAAGATATATTTTTACCCGTGATTGGCCGTACGTACCATCGATTTTCACGAGTCAAAGGGAACGATCTCGAGGTATTATCTTTTATCGTTGGCCATTACGTTAAGTGCTTAGGCATATCGATCGCGCAACGATGGAATCTGCTTTGTTCTCTCTCTCTCTCTCTCTTTTTTTCTTTTTCAATTTTGTCTCTTTTTTCATTTTATAATAAGTACGCACTTGGAATCTTGTTTCGAAGTTAAAGCTTAAATAACCGTGGAAACGTGCTTGAGCAATTAAAGGCTGCCTTTATGCATGGGTTTTTGAATACTTGAGAAGAAACGCATTTTAAGTTTCATAGGAGGAAGTGGATCCTTTGAAACACGACAAGGAAGTGCTTCAGGTGTACGCGCGCGTCCAAAAATGTGTTCCCCACGGCGCGGAAAGTGTACGTCATAACCCGTTCTGTAACGTGAGAAAGTAAATAAAATGTTTCATGCAAACGCGCGTGTAGTTACCCTGTTCGCTGTGCGCGTGTCACATTCGTTGCCCTCTGTCTCGTATTTCTTTGAAGCTTCGTCCCTTAAATCGCGCAATTACTTGCAGTAAAATATTTTTCCGTCCTTCTCACATACGATCTCGCTAGTTGCTTGTTAGCGATCCGACACTACTCTGCTGTTGCCGATTATTAGCAACAGCGGAGTGTCCATGAGGATTTCTTCACGTGCAAAAAAAAAAAAAGAAAAAGTTCGTTCGTGAAACTTGGAATTCCGATTAATTTTATCAAACTCTACGAATCAATGACGACGGACGAATGTGTACAATTTCCGAAGTATCGACCGCTTTTTCTCGTATAGAATTTTACGTTTATGATCGCTCGAACATCGATAGCACAGTTATCTAGAAACTTTAATATTCAAGTTGACGATCGAAATACATAGACCCGCGTTGTTATTAAATTCTCGAGCAACCGCTGGAAAAGTTGTAACAGTTAACTATTCCGAAGTTTTCGGTGAAAGATTTAAAGCGAAGTTTCGCCGCTAATAGCTTGCATCGGAACACGTTGTTTACGGTTCAAGCAAGAATCCTATTTGCATGATCAACTATGTGAATTAACCGCTTGATTACGACCGTAGTAGCTGTGATTCGTAAAACACGTTCCCGAGTCTGTACGATACTTGGGCTCTCGCAACTTTGTCATTGTTTCGCGTGCAATTTTAAGCCTACGTGAACAATATTGGAATATTGACGTTCCCATGATTCTGGCTCGTCGTGGTTTCTCTTCAATAGACTGCGTTTGACGATGTTGTTTTCACGTACTCTGCGTTTGACGAGTATACTCGTCGTCGCTTACTTTTCGCGACACGTTTTAGGCACACATTTTCGAAACAGGTCTCAACAGCTAACTGTTAACAGCTAACAGTTAATAATATATTCGTTCGATCGATTTTAGAGATTACGTTGGTCATACGGGCTACCTCTCAAGGCTTGTGGTTTACGGCCATGTTGTTTCACGATTCAGGAAGTAGCTAACGATACATTGAATTGCTACGCAAGCCTGAAATTTACATCGCGTTGCTTCCTGGTTGTGTAGCAGCGTGCGTGTCTTTACAACATTTGCACTACGGAATTAACGATGATCGTTGACAAGTTCCGTTGAACACGATAGCTTAAATTAGAGACAGCAGGTTTCATAGTGTCATTCATTGGATTATACCTCGATAAGCTACAAATAATATAAATAGTAGAGAAAATAGGGAAAATATTTTGAGTTAGTTTGAGATCGTTTGACTCGGAAGAAGCAGAGTTTCGACTATTCAATGTATACAGGATGGCTGGTAACTGGTGGTACAAACGGAAAGAGGG
>NT_176575.1:0-30571 GCF_000188095.3 Bombus impatiens
TATACTGTTACGACCTTTCGCGGAGAGACGCGATCGCTAGGAAAACGTGTTAGCGAGAGGAGTAAATTCTCGCTACGATTCTGTTAATCGACGCCGCGAAATAGTCGTTTCCCTGTTTCGATTAAGATAACAGAGGTGGTTCAATGAAGTAACACTGTATTAACAGGTGAACATAAAATGATATATTTGACAATAATATGATGAATAAATTACACAAAGTTGACTCGACCTTACGATATCTCTCAATGAATTCGTTAAACTATATGATTTTGATTTTGCTCGTCAGAGCTCTCGATGTCTAACGCTTGACTCGTCAGAAGGGGCTGATTGCCTTTCGATCATTTCTTTACCCCCATTATGCTCGGTTCACACCACCGCTCGCGCCTATGATCACGTATGGCTCTTCTTGTGTCGAAAACGTTACGGACAAAAATCGACGTTTCTAGGGCTCGCTGCTTGGCGACAACTATGCTCCCGTCGATACATTGTATATGATCCAGGGGGCAGATAAGACGGTCTGCCTGCGACACTGTAGGACCGCCAGCGACGGTTAGAAAATACAGCCTGTGGTAAGCATCGTGGCGTAACACCTACTTTCATGTCGATTATTGATAAAGATTATTCGCCAATGATACCATTTATATGTGTTCATTTACATGTGTTCCATCCTTGTCTACGGGAATGTTAAACGTCTCTCCTTTCATATTACAAAAAAAATTTTTTTTTTTACGTGGAGGAAATCTTCATAGACACCTTACCACCCTCCTGTGGGGACGGGCAGAAGGTAGTGCCGTATTCTTACCGGCTAAAACCTCCACAAACGGGACAGTGTACCAGTGCGAGTTTTTATCGTCGGGCCCCTGTGTGCTTATTACCAAGCACGTTTAAAAACCAAGTACTCCCAGAAAGTACATCCACAGTACACGCAAGGGAGGAGAGCTTGGCCGCTTGCTTGTTTGTATTATTCTAAGAGAAATTTTGGTTTTTCCGTCCCTTTTTAGATTGGAGTCCTTATGCCGAGGATTCGAACTCGCGACAGGTCGTCTTCAGTTCTGGGCTTTAACGACCGTAGCTGGCTGCCTCGCCGAGGTTCTAGCTAATTGGAAAGTATTTGATTCTTAATGTGGCAATGTATATCATAGGAAGTATTCTAAGTAGCCTCATGAAGGAGATGTACTTTTTTCATAGTCCTCTCAAAATACAAGGGGCAAAGGTAAATAATTCCCTTAATTAAAAGTATTATTATTAAATCTATTATAAAGCTCTTAATATATTTTTGCTGCTATTATATTTCTTGTAGTAAGAGTAGTTTTAAGAGGCAAGGAGAGGATCCTGAGTGCCCTGAAAGTTCGTCAAAAAGTTTATTATAGCACCTTAAAGTCTATTTTTTCTTTTTAAAAAACTCATTTTTTTAAACCCGCCAAAATTTTTAATTTCACGCTATTTTCTGCCTTCTTTTTAGTTCTGCAGTCTGCTACAAGTAGTATACCAATAACTAATTTTTGCTATGTTATTTTTACTCATATTGTTAAGAACGATGTAAATAAAATAATAAGAAGAGCCTATCACAAGGGACGTTCGAACGTGTACGCAAATGAATGGTCAATAGCGTGGAAACTCTTAATTAAACTCTTTGTATTAAATACTTTCACGTGACATTCCTTTTCTATGAGAAAAATTTGAATTGATGCTAAATAAATAAGGGTTTAGCGTGGATAATGATTCGGATGTAACTATTTTTATTCGTACAACTCTTATTTGTAATTGTTTTTAAAATGATTTCGAAAGTTAATAGAAAGTTGTATATTCTTTTATTTTATTTTCTGATTGGAATTTCTACAAAGTTTTGTGAAAAGAATTATCTGCTTTGTCGAAACTGATAGACTAAAATATAGCACCTGTCCATTTCTTAAAAATTAATTTACATACAAAATGTTACTCATACATACATATCTGTATTTATCATATTTCTTAATTATTTTACTATTACGTTATGGTACATTTCAATTTTTGTATTAGATATCTTTAAATTAATTGTAAAATGCTATTACTAAAATATTCATTGCTGTTCTGCAGACATATTCTATTGTAAAACGAATAAAGCACGACTTGATCTTGTCTAATCTTTTTTTTCTCTCTTCCTTTCTACAAATTTAATTTTTTTTCCATCCTACTGGCGTCTACTGATTTTCAATTACAATTCAAGTATCTACATACCCTTCTCACAACGGTCAAATGTATTGCTTTTGAGTTCCGATTATATTGTGACAGTTTACTTGCCGTGTAAAAATATCAGGTCTCGTTCCGATAGATATATCATTGCGGATTTTGTCATTGGGTGGTATTGACAAAATCCGCAATCATTTAGTTGCCAATGCAGTAAATCTACTACCACTAATCAGTCGTCTCTGTAACCGTGCGTGAGCTTGAGCACGTCGAATTTCTTCAAATATTTCCACACCTCCTTGACCTTACTTATCAACCCTGCAACATTCCAGAAGCACATTTTCATTCCCTTTGTAGCCCCACTTTTCCCCTTTTTCCCCTTCTTTCATTGTTCTTCCCCTCTCTTTCTTTCTTCCTCCAGCCTCTCTTCATTTTCGTTGCACCTGTACCATCTGTTTTCTATTTTTAGTTCCTTATATTCTATCCTCACATCTTCGCCCTTTTCCCTTCTTAATCTAGTTATCCTTCTTATTTGTTGCTGTAGCTCCCTTTCTTTTCTTGTCAGATCATCATCTATGTATACCTCCTTTTCCAATTTGCTTTGTTCCTTTATTATCCTCATTTTTTCCTCTATTGATTTCATCGTCGCCACTATTATTGTGTTTTTGTCCCTCACCCTTATCACATGTGTTCTTTCTATTTCTGTCCCTATTTTCATTTTTTCTCTTATGAACTCCTTTACTGTCTCTGCATTGCTTCCTTCGTTCCAGTCTACTCCTTTGATTACTATGTTCCTTCTTCTTCTCTCTCTCTCTCTCTCTCTCTCTCTCTCTCTCTCTGCCCTGTCCTTCTCCTCCTCGATTGTTCTGACATCTGCCCAATAATTCTTTCTTTTCCCTTTTCCACACTCTTCTCGCTCTCTCTCACTCTCTCTCTCTCTCTCTCCCTTCTTTTTCTTTCCGCTTTCATTCCCCTCTTCATCTTCGCTACTTCCTTTTCGAATATACCTTTTATTTCCTTTATCATTGTTTCAAATCCTCTTTCTATTTTCTCCATCATTACCTCCACCATTTTTTCCGTCATTACCTCCATTCCTTTCTCCCAGGCAGGTGTCTATTTTTCTCACAAGCTGTATTTATCCAATGTATTTTTGAAATCTGCCTTATCATCCGCTTTACCCGTGTATCTGCCTTATCATCCGCTTTATCCGTGTTTCTTGACTTTCCACTGTTTGTCGCCATCTGTCGTTTCCCCACCTTACTTCTTTTGCCGTGTTTCCGACTTCCTAACCTCTTCTCTTCTAGTTTTTCTTATTTGCATCTCTCTCTCGTTACTGTCTTCTTTTCCCTTTTCTTTCACTTTCTCCACGTCTGCTCACCCTTTATTTTAACTTCTTCATGTCACTTTGTGTTTCCTTCTCCTTTTTCCCTTCACACTTCACTTTTTCCACAGAGCTCTCAATTCGCGCGTTACCCTCGCCCCGAACCAAACCGAAAGTCCATCATTTGTAATGACTTTCGTAAACAGAACACTCGAAAATTAATACTTTTTAATCACTTAATTTTTTCAAAACATCTTTTATAATTTAGTAGGTTTTCTTTATTGCCAAGGAGAGTTAACTTTTTTTTTAAATAACTTCCCTCGTAAGAATTTTGGGAATAATTTTTATTTTTTCCACTAGTCGAAATATTTCAAGCTCTTCATACTTTTAACCTTTTAAACAAAGTCAGAAAATCCTATGCAGCTTGTAGGGATCTAGAAACAGCATGATTTATTTACTCTAATTGTTTTTTTAGATGTTTTTACCAATTTATAATGTTCTAATACAAAGTGTCGTAAATTAAATGGTCCTACCTTTAAAAATCGATAGGACATTTTATTGCATACCACGTACATATGTTGAAACCACTAATGTCATAACAAATTTTTCTATCTTTCACTTCTATTCTTTGTTTTCTCCTTACTATGTTTGCGTTTACGTATATTTAAAAATACTAATTAAATACATCTTCAGAATTTTGGATCTTAATAGCCGAAATTATGGTTCAGGAACACTAAATTTACAGTTAGAATTTATATTTGATAAACGATTTCAGTGATATTCATCGATACACACTTGCACGCGTCTCAGCACTTTCTTTTATACCAGACTGTTAACTCAACAGTTTACATTTCTTTATTTTCGAGACGCCGCGCTCACACACGATTGCACACTCTGATATTCACATACATGCATCGCTACTACGCAGCTAACCTAGTCTAGCACATAAAATTATACATATCTCAATAATATGATTTCAAGTCGTTTCTTGATAAAAATGTCCTATTTCGCTCCTTTTATAAAATTAAAACGTTCTATCTGAAGCATTCAATTAATTAATACATTATTACCTATTTATTTATTATTTATTTTTCATTATCTATTGCTATTATCTATGTATTATTACCTGTACGCTTAGTTACAATTGTAGGTATAGGCTGTTACGAAAAGCTGACTAAATTAAATCGAATAAAGGAAAACAAGAATCACAGGAAGAAAATGTAAAACCTCAGTTTTTTCAGTCTCGAAGTGTCAGATAGAATACTAAGTAACGATAGAAAAGACAGTATAAGTATCAGATGGTGGTATGGCTCACACCCATTTGCATAACTGAAACATTGAAGAAACATGCTCCTGTTTTCCAATAAGGGTCATTACACATCAAATCGATCATTTTTTGACGTTAAAGTTAGGAATTTTTTTCAGTGGCATATCCTATAATTTACGTGAATTGCTCATTTCATGAAAATAGAATTCAGAAACTATTTTTGTAATCGAGTTGCTCCTTTGCAGATCCTTAACGTTCCTCCTTAACGAATAACATGTTTTATGAATAATAAGTTAATAGAATAACGAGATTAACGAATGATGAGTTTTACGAACAATACGTTTAACGAATAATGAGTTTAATAAACGCTATTAACAATGTTCTTGGCTTCAAACGAATCCACGGCCAACGGGATAACTCTTTACTATGCGTAGAATAATTTTAGACACAAAAATACGATTGCTGAGACATTCGGTAAACTGCTGGATGTATCACTTTCCAAGGCGGTCACACGAATGATGATCTGATGAAAATTTTTCTCGCGGTACGACTGCATTTGTTTGTTATATGCTCGCTAGAAACATCGAGAAAGTTCCAAACGCCGTTACTAGGCAGTTTCTGTCTGGAGTTTGATTCCTAATACAACGTGTGTCCCATTATATCTACATCTCCGAAGTACAATCCTATGTGGCCAGGCCCGTTCTTGAGGCCGTATGCCGCCACAACCACATTTCTAGGGAAAACCATACAACCGCTCCACACCTTCGTCAGGCAAAACGTTTGTCCTGTAACGTCAATTCATATTAGAGGCAGGATGTGTGCAGGTCTTCATCGCGAACCCTCAATTACCCCAGGGACCCACCATAAACATAAACTTTTTAAATTTATTATTTCTGCTATCTGTTTATGGATAGTCCTTGAAACAACCCTTAGGTCGTTATACGTCCTTACTAATTACGGGGAAAGCAGGTAGTTATTTAATGGGAAAAACCCAATGCTTGACTGACGAAAAAGCTGGTTTATCCCATAAACAATATTACTTACTAGCCACGTTGGTAGGAGGCTTCTTCCTCCTATCTTCATTTATTAACATGATCTATAACCAATTGGCATCGTGTATCGTTACCCTCACTTTTCCTAACGGAAGTTGCGAACAGCGAATCCGCGTTGTTAATTAAAAAAGGCGCACCGACACCGAACTTTCCTCCGTAATGAGACGAGTACACCTGTGGAAAATAGACAAAATCATCGAACAGTGAACATCTCTCCGATCTGTGTAAACCTGTGCTGTGCTAGAAAATTAAGACAATAGTTGTGTTACGATTCAGCTATTTTGTTTCATCAACCAACCCCTAAGTTTACGTGACAATCCCGTGACCGTGGCTACGTTCGGCGACCAGTTGTCAACTCGAACCCACTTTCTCTGTCATAAATATCGAAGAATTACAATCAGATTGAATGACAACAATTGCTTAATTACAGCTATGATAAAATCTAGGCTATAGCATTAGAGGACTTTCCCAAAATTGCAAAGGAAAGGCTCCAGTTTTCCTTTCGTCTCCGACATATATGTAATTAATTAGCTTTTGTTTTGTTCAATTTTCCTCTTATTGTTAGTATAGTAAAACAGTTATATCAATAAAAGTCACATCCTGCTTTCTCTCTTATACTTACCCTTCTTTCAATTCTTTAAATAATG
This sequence comes from Bombus impatiens, assembly GCF_000188095.3. NCBI lineage: Eukaryota > Metazoa > Arthropoda > Insecta > Hymenoptera > Apidae > Bombus > Bombus impatiens. The sequence goes on from NT_176575.1 coordinate 6,454, forward strand.
CTAATTAAAAAATCATTCTCTCTTCCGTATTTTATCTTAAAGTACTTGTTAAAAGGGATATGATCCGTCAGAACATTTGCTAATGATGTTCACTTTGACATATGTTGTCAAGGACATTTTCTTGAGCAATTTCTAGAAGATTTTAGCCATCGCCCGTTATTCCTTAAGAAATTAACAATAAAGAAATATTCAAAAAAAACAATGTATACTATGTAATTACGTATGATAGAGAAACACTGTTCAAGCCGCTTCGCTCGCATATGGAACATTGTGTTGGAATAGATTTTTATGAGCTCCCAGAGTTCGCGAACCGAGTGAAACGACCAACATATGTGATGTTCCTTTAAAAATAAAAACAAGGAAATAAACACATACGTCCGCGTCTGCAATTCACAGTCACATATTTTTATATATAGGCAGAATATAATGTACAAGGTATAAAAAAATTATTTGTCATTGCTTTGGGAGCGGGGTGTGACTCTACATTTTCAAATCTGCGGAGAGCTGCTAAAAAAATGATTCGCAACTGATTATGAGCGTGATTTTCAAGATCAAATTTTTTTACTGCATCATATAGTACTTACCACGAGGAACAAATGTCTCAAAGTAATCATGGTTTGCACATTTTTTTTATTTATTTATTTATTTATTTACATTTTACAATTTGTACAGTAGGACATTTGGTAAAATATTATAGCATGGTTTGCAAATGACCCGTTCATTTGAAAAAAAGTCATTAAGGTTCTATTAGCCCTTAAACTAATTTTGTTATTATATTGCGATAATATATTACGAATAAAAGACAATACAAGCACAAAAATAAATAAATAATATAACAATGATACGATATTATTATTGTATTAATACAAAATTAATAATATTATAAATATGTCGGGTTTACATTAGAATTAGTGTTAGAGGCGTAAAACGAATATTCGTTTGGATTACACGTTGTCGTTATGCAACAGAGAAGACATTAGCTAGTGCAAGTACGATTATTATAGAACCGGACAAGTAACCGTGGTAATTACATACTCGAGAAACTAATGACAATGATCCTAGGTTCAATAACGAATCTGCGGTCGACGGGATGATAGATGAGCGTGCTCACAAAATCTAAATCGGACGCGCAATATTCACTGGTCGTAAAGGGTTACTCTTTTCGTCGATGAGATCGCGAGAGAGAATGACTTTCCCGCCCCGATGATGCCACAGAGGAAAACTATAATGAGGTGTGTCTAAGGACACGAGATCATCGGATTTGTCGAGAAAAGCCTTTGTTCAGAAAGTAAGTGAAATTGGCGTTGCTGCTAATTGGTCCATCTTCATATCGGTGGTTAAAAAAGATGCTAGCCACCCCTGAGGGAAAGTTGCTAGTGGGAGACGCAGCTCGTTGAAAAATGGGTCTCCCCTATTTTCCCTTAGTTGGGACAAAGATTGTTTGTCTGTTTGAAGGACTTTAGTTAGCTAAATCTTAAGATTTATAACGGCCCTCAGGCTAGCTGAACATGTACTGTGAAGATGCATCGACATCTGGTAATCATCTTACCCGGAGAATAAGGTCTGCGTATGGCGAGCCAGAACGGGACAGAAACCGTTGGAATGTTTACTGTCGCGTGTCGCCACGAATATTTCTTACCTTTTTAAGGAGAGCTACAGAATTACTCCATGTCTTTGTTAGACAAAGCGTTCATCCCGTGACGGCGGCTACGTTCGGCGAGTGGCTGTCGCCTCGAGCCCAAGCTCATTATCACAACTCTCGAACAATTACAATCGGATTGAATAACTACAATTGTTCAATTACAGCTATAGTAGACTCTAGGTTACAATTTTGCGGGATTATCCAAAATTCCAAAGGCTCCGGTGTTCTTTCATCTCCGACATATATTAGGTTGGCAACTAAATGATTGCGGATCTTGTCATTACCACTTAATGGCAAAATCTGCAATCACTTAGTTGCCAATCCAATAGTACACGATTCCTCTTGTTTCCATCCTATCCGTGGCGTGCAGAGAATTTCTGGAAAAAGAAAGTTGGCTTGTCTCGTCGATAGCTGGTTATGGAATGGTTGGAAGAGTTTTTGTAAAATTACAGCTATGGTAGACTCTAGATTACAATGTTGCGGGAATATCCACAATTCCAAATGCTCCGGTATTCTTTTCATCTTCGACATATATTATATACATATATTATATCGTAATTGTTCGCGAGTTGTGATAATGAGCTTGGACTCAAGGCGACAGCCAGTCGCCGAACATGCGCCATGCATGAGGCCGAAGGTAAAAATCGAGTAGTGGAGTATTACAGCAAAAGAACTAGCCCTGCGGAATCTAGGTATCATTCCTACGAATTAGAAACGTTAGCAGTTGTAAATGCCGTCAAGCACTTCCGTCATTACCTCCACGGACGAGAATTTCTTGTTGTCACTGAATGCAACTCCTTGAAAGCATCCAATAATAAGGCACACTTGAATGACAAGGTTTCTAGGTGGTGGCACCCTCCATCGTAAAATACAGAGAAAAGGTAGAACTCTCTGCTTGCCCATCGTTCCAAGAGGGCTTAGGTGGTCCGTTATTAACCATGTGCACCAGTCCATTATGCACTTAGGTACATATATAAGTCGGGTTAGCATTGAGGATGGGGTTAGATGATTCTTCATTGAAATTAGCCATCGTTGCGGTATAGTAACAATATGGTTTATTAACACAAGTATGGATAACACAGGTTTGACAATCAAACACGGCGATTAAGCGCTCGCGGCACTAGTGACATGATCTCAGGTTCGATAACGAATCCGCGGTCAATGTGATGATAGATGAACGTTCTCGTGAAATCTAAGTCTGAATAATTACTGATTGTAAAGACGTTACTCTTTAGTCGATGAGATCGCAAGAGAGAATGACTTTCCCGTTCCGATGATGCCACGGAGGAAAACTATAATGGGGTGTGTCTAAGGACACGAGATCATCGGATTCGTCGATAAAAGCCTTCGTTCAGAAACTGAGGGGAATTGGCGTTGCTGCTAATTGGTCAATCTCCATATCGGTGGTTAGAAAAAGATGCTAGCCACCCTCGAGGGAAAGTTGCTAGTGGGAGACGTTGTTCGTTGGAAAAATAGATCTCCCCTATCTAATTTGTTAATATCTTTCTCAATGGACTTTACCATTGTTTGAATGTCGATGACGTCATCAATGGAGATAGGTGGGGGGGGATTTTTACGCGTATTTTGGTTTGTTGGTGTGTTGGCTGTGTCCATGGAGTCATTAGTGGATTCTATTATTGCGTATCTATTATAGGTGGTTACACCACTTTTTGTCTGTTCGTTTTGGCTAGTGATTGCGGTTGTTTTAACTATTTCTAGCTTACGCTTTTTGATGTTTTTCGTCTCGAATGTTAGGAGGGACATATTGTACTTTCGCCACGGGGCAGGAAGAACGGAGCAGTTGTGGTTTTGTTCAAGAGAGCCTGGTGGGGATACATGGGCCATCATCGATCTAGTTAATTCAATTTGAAGTAACTAGTCGAGAGGCTATGATTCGGATAAGAGATTAGGAGCGTTGGATTTTTCACTGGTTAGTTAAGAAACACTTGGATTAAGTTTGTTTCGAATCACTTTCGACGGATGGGCGTCACGTGTTGTTTTACGAACTTCGCAGAGCACTACATACACTTCTACACGCTTCGGCACCCACAGCGAACTGATCTCATTTATGTGCCATGGAAGAAAAATCGGACTAGAGGAGCCGGGATTCGAACCCAGGTCCCGAACATTCGTAATCTAAGGCGCTAACCACTGCGCTACCGTCGTCCGGTGGAAGTTAGTGTGGAGTGGCGGTATTTGTTGTCGAGTGCCGCCACACCGTAAAAAACTACTTTGTTCATTCCTGGATGTATTCTTATTATACTTTGAAAGCAATGCAATACAAATTACCAAAAGACTTTGCCATGATGATTACTACGCTGCAGCTGGTACAAATAGTGATTGGTTGGGTTGCAACTATTGCGGCTTATTATTACCGAAAAAGTTGAGGACTTTAATGCTACACTACGCGTAAAAATTTTGTGTTTGGTTTCCCCATCTACTTCAGTTATTTAATCCTATTTGAAAAATTCTTCTTCATGGCTTATCTTTCCGACTAACGGAAAAACAAAGTCGGAGAGAATTTAATTATTGTAAAACATTTAGTGTTTTTGATGTTAAGGTATGGGATATGGAGGTTTTCAAAAAAGTCGTTTGCGAAGAAGTGAGAGTAAATGGAAAATCAAGAGTGATATTTCGTTACGCGTATCTTTGAAATATTTTTAAGGAATATGCTAACAAGAGAAGAGGATTTACAAAAACTTCCTAGAAGAATTCCTTGTAATGTAAGTTTTGATATGTGATTTTGGTTGTATTTTTGTTTGCCGAATTCAAATGTGTAATAAATTTATGTTTATCATTGAAGATATTTTAATGACAAACAATTTAATATTTACTAACATGCATATTTAGTAACATGACTTCGTGGAAGATTTGACTTAAGAGATATCCTGATTGAATTGTTCGGCAATATGTAGGACATGGAAATGTCTAATTACAAAAATATATGATGGTGAATGCAAATATTCATCGTGAAAAAAGCTTTTGTTAACTAAAGAACAAGCTGACGGTGTGTATGTATGTGATGTAATCCTGATTCACGACCATGCAAGGAAAATAAATTAATAAAAGGAAAACTGAGGTTTATATTTGAGACTTCTCTTTATTCTTGCTTTCATGATGCGTACAGATTTCCAAAATGCAAACAATCTTAGAATATTATTTATATATTTTGTTCATTTCTGAACAATTTTATCGCATAATTTGTTCCTAGACAATATTTCTTGTCAATTCTTACACACTAGCAATGAATACAACTAAGTGGAATCACCTAAACTTCTTCGTTATTGTTAGACGAAAAAACTTCATAAGACAAAATTCTATATACTTATGGAATCATCCCCTACTCGGTTGTCCTACCCTACCTGAGATACCTTTTAAACATACAGTGACGAGAAAAAGTGTAAACACACTCCGCTGATTTTATGTAAAAGGCGCTACTACGAATAATTTTTCAAGTGATCGGTAAAGATTAGGTAACAGGAACTATCTGCTGCGTCTGATTAACGAAATGTAATAGTTCATTTCTATTAACATTAATTGTATTTTCGTCCGATCGTGGGGAGACGCGATCGCGAGGAAGCGCGTCAACGGGAGTCGTAAATTCCCGTTGCGATTCTAAGAATCGACACCGCGAATAGATCGATCCCTGATTTCCGTTAAGATAGCTGAGGTGGTATAACACTGCGATTAACAGTGTTATACAATATGTATTTCCAACAACTTTGTACAACAACACAAGTTAGTAATTCCGCTGCTTAAGATATAGGTGACGAAGAAATGGATTGCTCTGATATTAGAGAATCTGGGTAGAGATGTAATCTGAGTTGAAGACCGAGATTGAGTATGTGTAGTTAAGTGATTTTCGAAGAAGTCTTGAGGGTTGAGAGTTTTCGGGCTGAACTGAGTTCGAACTGCACTGGATGTTTCGTACTGAGAACTGGATATGTGCTTGTCTGGAACTGAACTGCATTCGTACTGTTTGAGTATTCGAACTGTCCGCTCTTATATACTTACGGAGGAAAGCTCGGTATGTGTGTAAGTATTGAACGAAGGAAGCTGATTCGTTGTTCACACTTTTCGTTATGAAAAGTGTGATTCCCATTGGTTGATGAGTGAAGATAAGAGGAATAAACATTCTACCCACGTGGCTCATGGGTGACCTTGTTTATGGGAAAATCCAGACATTTCCATTAGGTAAATGACCGGTTTTTCCCATTATATAACTACCAGCTGTTCCGTAATTTCTAAGCGCGAACCATAAACCTAAGATCCTTTTAAGTACCGGATATAAACCGAAAATATTTGCAGGATTAATGGTTTCTGCAAGCTAATAAGATTCAATTTATCGCGGGGCCTTAGGTTTGTTGAGGGTGTACATAACGGTCGGCGGACCCTTAACGACCCAATAGCGAGGGACGTTGTACGGTTCCAATCACGCGACGTAACATTAATAATGTACAGAACATTTTACAAAAATGGACATCTCAAACCATGTATACACTGTTACACTTTAATTATGCTCGTCGAAATAATGTTTCAACCTAGTATTTCCTCCACTTTCCCTTACTTTTTTTAATGCTTTTAATCAACGAGGCATACTGTCAATTAAATTTTTAATTATTTGTTGTTTAATATTGTACCATTCCTGTTGTGTTCTTTCCCATAATTCACGAAGGTGGATTATTATATTTTTCCAGCCTTCTTCTCAAAATGGACCACAAATTTTCGACCGGATTCATATCCGGGCTTTGTGCTGGCCACTTCATTACAGAAAAATTTTGATTTTTTAGCCAGGTTTTAACTACCTTTGCGGTATGCTTAGGATCCCCGTCTTGTTGAAATACTACTTCACTTTCATTATATCCAATAGAATTAACTACAGAAGGTAAATTACTTTCTAGTATGGTCAAATAATGCTCTGTTCGCATTATTCCTTCGATTCGAACTAAGGGACCAACACCTCTGTGAGTAAAGCAACCCCAACACATAATTAGCCACCTCCAAACTTCATAGTTTGATTTATACCACTTACTAGGTGCGGTATTTGTATCATGCGCCCGTATATTCAACCGCTAGCGAGACAGACGGACTCGTTGTCGTCGTAGTAGCCCTCTGGTGCTGGCGGTTGGTACCCGCGGATCGCCCGGGAGGTGTTACGACCTGTCGGAGTGCTGTTGGTACCAATCCGCCACATATTGATTTATTTCCACGTTGGGGTATTTATAATCTTTGAATTTTTGATCGAGCTCCCTCAGAAGAGTAATCTCTTCAATTGTCCAAACTCTACTATTTTTTTTATTTTTATTATTTACTTTAGTCCGTGCTTTTCGACTTTGGACGACTTCCAGATTACATCTCTTACATTGTCTTTACTTATATTTAACGCTTTTGCTTCCTTGCTGTTCTCCCTCTCTGTCGTTCCTCCTCCTCTGCTGCTCTTCTCTTCACTATTATCTCTTTTAGGTCTGCCAGTCCTTCTTCAGTCTCCTTCAGCACTTCCCCCATGTCCCTTGTTCCTCCTATAATCTCGCATTCCTCTACTACGTGCTTCAGGTCCTCCTCTCCTTTTTGCATAATCTGCATTCTCTTTCTCCCTCCTCTTTCCAGTGTTCTCTTGCCCTGGTTTCGTTGCCACATCTAAATCTCCTTACTATAGATCTGTCCCCCCATTTCATCTTTCCTTCTAGGTACTTTGGTAGTCCTTCTTGCGCTATGTTTCTGTAGTGTCTGTTATATTTAGATTCCCTTATTCTTTTCTCCCTCTCCTCTGTTTCTCTTTTCCTTCTTTCTTCTATGATCTGGTTCGCCTTCTTTCTTCTATGATTTTCTCCCTCTCCTCTGTTTCTCTTTTCCTTCTTTCTTCTATGATCTGGTTCGCTGTCATCCTTTCTTGTCTATCTTCTGCTTCTCCTTGAGCCCTTCCCTCTCTCGCCTCCTCTAACCTCATCTTTTCCTTGCTTTTTTCCCTTTTTGGCCCTTTCCCCATTTCCTTTCTCTCTCCTTTATACATTCTTTCACTAATTCTTTCTTCGATTCCAAGGCCTTCTCCTCGTACTTTACTGCTCTTTTCAGTACCTTTTATCTAATTTCCTCTATCTTGCATTCCTCTCTCAGGATGTAGTTTGGCGTTGTTGTGTCTAAGCCTAGCCACCATCTCAGGTATCTCCTTTTTACCCTATCCAGTCTCTCCTCTATATTCCATCCCCACACCTCCGTTCCATACAACGCTACACTCTCTACCAGTGCTCCAAACATCCTCATTCTCATCTTGTAGTCCCTTTTAAATATCCTTTCTCCTACGCTCTATGTCTTTTTCATCGCAATTGCTGTCCTCCTTTTTCTGTCTTGGATATGCTTCTCGTCGCTTTCAGTATGTACCCTAGATACCTAATTTCATTCACTTCTTCTAGTTCTTGTTCCCCCCATCTCCATTTCCTTTGCCTCCTATTGTTTCTTCTCTTTTCAAACACTATTCTTTTTGTCTTTTCGGTGTTCAGTTCCAGTTCCACTTCCTCTAGGAATGTCTTCATCATTTCCTTTAACTCCTCTTCTCTGTCTTCTATCAATACAATGTCATCCGCGTATGATAATGACCATAGCTACCTGTCTCCTACCACTATGCCTCCTACTTGCCCTTTCCTCATTTCCTCTTCCAGCCCTGCCACATATATGTTAAATAGTATCGGGCTCAGCGGGCACCCTTGCCTCACTCCCCCCGCCGTCCAAAACTCTTCTGTGTAGTTGTTCCTGATTCTCACTACGTTCTTTATCTCCTCGTATATCTCCTCTATCCTTCTGGTTAACTTCTCGTTCACCCCTATTCTCCTCATTATCTCTCCCAGTTTCTTCCTGTTGACCCTAACGAACGCTGACTTTAGGTCCGCGAAGCTAGCATATAACTTCCCTCTTTCCCGACTCAATTGTTTATCTATCATATGGTTCAGTACGTACACTGCGTCTATCAGTCCTCTTCCTTTCCTAAATCCGAATTGGCTCTCTACCAGCTTGTCCTCGATTTCCACCTTCAGCCGCTCGCCTAGAATTCCTGCATAGATCTTATATGCCGTATCCATTAGCGTGACCCCTCTGTAGCTCTTCACTGCCCCCTTGTTCCTCCTCTTGTAAATCAGACATATCACGCCTTTTCTCCAGTCTTCAGGTATCCTTTTTCCATTCCAAATTTTTCCTAACATCACCCATAACGCCTCCCCCACTTCCTTCGGCGCATACTTCCATACCTCGTTTTCCAAGCCATCTTCCCTCGTTGCTTTTTTCTCTTTCAATTTTCTTATTTGGAGCACTATCTCTTCCTTCTCTATGTTGTCTTCTCTCTCCTCCTTTGATTCCTCCTCCTCTCTCCTCCCTTCTGTTCTTCTGTCCTCTTTATTTTCTGTCCCCTCTAACGTTTCGATAAAATGATTTTTCCACTCCTCTTCCCTTATCTCCTCGCCTACAACCTCTCTTCTTCTCCTATATTTGTTTATGTATTTCCATGCTTCTTGCTCTGTTTTGAGCTTGTTGATTTTCTCCATCTCTTCCTCTTCCTGCTTCTCCTTCCTTCGTTTACACCACTGTTTTAATGCCTTCTTCTCCTCTATGAATTCTTCTCTGCTGCATTTTCCTTTCCTAAATTTTGTCATTTTCCTTCTTATCTCCCTTTTCCTTTCTTTCAACTCCTTATCGTGCCATACCTTTTCTCCTATGCTCCATTTCCTTATCCTTACTCTTTTCTTTGGTATTGCCTCGTTTATCTTCTTCTTAATTTCTGCCCACATTTCCTCTACTGTTCTTCCCCCGCTTGCCCAGTCTTTGCACTCCTCTAAATATCTTCCCGCACTTTCTTCTGTCCATTCCCTTCTCTCCTTCTCTTCTCCTTTTCTTTCCTCATCTCTTTGTACATCTGATCCCTTTATTTCTATTTCCAACGGCATGTGGTCTGACTCCCCTCTTTTTCCTACCTTCATGTCTGTTATTTCCTCTATCGCTTCCTGGTTGCCAATCACGTAGTCTATTACTAATTTTCCCCTCTCCCCACATAGGTCCACTCGTCTCCTTCTTTGTCTCGACCGTTAATTATCGTCCAGCCTCTTTCATTCAGCAACCTTAGCAGCATTCTTCCTTCCGTATTTATTGTCTTGTCTTTTGACCTCCGGTTCTTTTCTTTTCCTAGTTCCTCGTTTATCAGCCCTCCCTCTTCCCCCGTTCTTGCATTCCAATCTCCTCCTAAGATCGTCACTTCCTCTTTCCTTTCCTCTACTCCTTCCTCCATTTCTTTCAATGTCCTTTTCGTGTCCTGGTTATACACCACCACTGTTCTATATGTCTTCTCCTTGTACCTTATTGTTCTTTCTACTATGTCGTCACCAATTTCCTTATACTCTATTTCCCTCAGATTTTTGTTTACGCCTGTTATTATGCCCCTTTCTGCCCTTACCTTTTTCCATTCTCTCCTTGCTACCCTGCATTTCCAGTCGTATTCCTTGGGCAGTCTATGCTTTACTCTTCCCATTTGCTTTCCTCTGTCCATGTTTCCGTGAGGCCGATTACGTCAAATGTTCTTAAATATTCCCACACCTCTTTGTCCTTGATCATTATGCCTGCTATGTTCCAGAAGCACCGTCTCAACCCCTTTATGTCCCCACCCCTTTCTTTCTCCTTATCTCACCCTCTCGCCTCTCTCCTTCTTTCTTCCTCTAGCTTCTCCTCGCTTTCGTTCCACCTGTACCACCTGTATTCTATTTTCAGCTTCTTGTAACCTATTTTTACGTATTCTCCCTTCTCCCTTTTCGCTCTAGCTATTCTTCTGAACCTTCGTTGTATTTCTCTTTCTTTCTTTGTTAGGTCGTTGTCTATGTATATCCCCTTCCCCAATTTACCTTTCTCTCTTATTACCCTCATCTTCTCCTCCCACGATTTCAACGTTGCGATTATTATCGTGTTCTTTTCTCCCACCCTTACCTTCTGTGTCCTTTCTACCTCTACCTCTAATTTCTTATTTTCCTTTATGAACTCTATCACTGTCCCGTTATCGCTTTCCTCCCCCACTCCGCGCCCTTTATTAAGATGTTCCTCTTCCTTCTCTTGCGTTCTATTCTGCCTTGCTCCTCCTCAAACCTCCTGATTCTGTTCTCCATCTCTTTCTTCTCCCTCTTTATGAACTCTATCACTGTCCTTCCTTCTCTCCCTTTCTATCCTGTCTTGCTCCTCCTCAAACCTCCTGATCCTGTCTTCCAACTCTTTCTTCTCCCTTTTCCATCTTTCCCACTCTCTGTCCCATTTTTCTCTTTCTGTCTCTTTCTCTTTCCTCCATTTCTCTCTCTCTCTTCTTCTCTCTCCTTTTCCCATCTTTTCCTCTCCTCCTCCTTCTCCTTCTTCCACTTTCCCTCTCCTCTTCTCGTTCCTTTTCCCATCTTTCTCTCTCCTCTTTCCCTCTGTCCCTCCTCATCTCCACTACTAACTCTACTATCACCTCCAGTCCCCTCTATTTTCTCCATCCTCTCGTCCCATGCTTCTTTGCCGCCCTCTCTCTTTGCTGCCACCTTCTCTGTCACGCTGTACCTTTCCAGCGTGTTTCTGCGATCTTCCTTCTCTCTCTCCTTGTCCGTCATCCTCGGTCTGCAAATTTGAACACCAAGGGCGGAAGTGTCACGTCCCGCGCTGTGCACGCGCCGTAACATAGACTAAAACTACCAATAGCGCGAATGAGCGTTTCAATTTGAGATTCAAATAAAATTTAACAATTTGTATAGAAACCAAATTCGAGCCTCACAACTCCCACGCAATAACCCGTCACATGACGACCCCTCCACGGTAGGCCTAATTATAAATAAGCGTAGCTACATAGAAGACAGGGAGATAATAATTCCTTAGTTCAGAGTAGTTAATTCATCAGTTCTAGGTGATTAATTCCTTGGTTCTTGGCGATCAGTTCCCCAATTCTTGGCAATTAATTTCTTTGTTTATAGCGATTAGTTCTCTATTCCTTTAGCTCTTAATTTCTCAGTTCCTTTGCCTTTCAATTCTTTAGTTCCTTAGTTTTTCAGCTCTTAGTTCTTTTCTCTTAGTTCCTAAGTTCTTTAGTCCTTTAGTTTTTTTAGCTTTTAGTTCTTTGTTTCATTAATTTCCAGTTCTTGTCAGTTTTGTTAATCAACGTGTTTTGTTAATCGACGTGAAAACGTATCGCGAACGATTGTAACATCAAGTATTCGAAATCTCAACGACAATTCTGTCAATACCCAATTAGAATTAGAATAAACATTTGTTGTGGAAAATATTTGTCTAATAGTATAATAGGATTAAGCGAACATTTATTTTCACCAACTTTGATCCTCTCCCGTGCCAGTACTCCTGCGCACAGCAGCTTAGCCGAAACGTGGAGTTTAATTGCCAATCGCATTGAACATCAGACAACGCTACTATTTAATCTAAATTTAAAAATTAACGGCAACACAACCAAAACAAATCAAACAAAAACGCAACATTGGCACGACCCTATAATGTATCCGAGGGTTTCTGGTTGTGCACTACATCTTCTACAAGTTACGCCTACTTTTTTGTCGGCCCATGCCAATATGGTCCTTGTCTCAAAGGTGTTCGTTCTTAACCTTATGGCATCCATGAATCTCGATGGCCTGAGCAGGTTATACTCCTCTAGCCACACGCTGCCAGTTTTATTCCTTGAGAAGTCTTTAATTCCTTGGCCCTGACTTCCCAATTCCAACCATTGTTTAACATGTGCGTACTTCAACCTTTTCCGTGCCTTCTTTGTGTCTTCGGAAGTGGCCGGCCAATTGATCGAATCCTTTATTGCGCTTTTGAGGATACCGAGTTTAACGATATGTTCGATCCACGGTAATTCTAGACCCCCATTAGCTTTTGGAGTGTAGAAGAATGCATGGCATTGATCTCTTGCCTGACTTCGCTGTCCATCAATTTCAAAACGCTATTGTTTGGTGGATTTACTAGTAGGTGGTAGATATAACGAGGAAAGATGTAATTCATTAACAAATCAATTTTCTTTCATGGTTTCAGAGAGACCTTTCTGGCTCTTCTCGCCACGCTCAGAATTTCTGGTACTATAATGCCACAGTGGATACCCCTCCAAGGCACAATTTTGGCGCCAATTACTTGAAGGCCTCGTCTGAGTCAATGGTTGGTATTATTACACCTTCGATACTTATTCTCGGTTCTTTGACGAACCAGGTGTCCTTCCTCGCGACCACCTGGGTCGTCTGGCTGTTCTCCCCTGTGATGGTCATTCCAAGGCCTTCGGATATCCATGTAGGATATACACTTGGCGTTGTGCCTTCCTCTCAACTTCATCAAGTAGGACAATGTTGTCGGCGAAAGCCAGGATTGGAACTTTTCTTTCGTTACTGACATCTATACTACTGGGTTGCTCTTCTATTGCGTCCAGCAGCGGCTCTAGACATAAATTAAGTAATAGCGGCGACAAAGGGTCACCCTGCTTGACTCCCGTAGGTATCTTGATCTCCACTCCTATATTGTCTTTTGCTTTTATCGTCTTGCCCTCATAGTACAGTTCATTTATTGATTCAATAATAGGCCTTCCTCGCCAGGCAAGGATTTAACGCCGAATGGGGTATCGTGTCGAACGCTTTAGAGATATCTACAATTGTAAATATCCCCCCCCCTCGTTATTTCTCTTGCTGTAACTGAAGGCAACATTAAACAGTTTCATATTTATTTCACACCCGTTCTCGTTCTTATCCTTCCATCGAGGATGAAGGAGAAGATTCGGCCGAAAACAGGGCCTATCGTTATAGTTTTCGACCAGGCTGCATTGCTTGTTCGCCTTTGGTATTAATGTATTTTCCTTCCATACGGTCGCCAAATAGGAGCTATAGCATAAAATTATAAACTTTGGCCAATAATGCTGGCAGGCCATATATCATTAAGTGCTCCTTCTGAATATCATATGGTCCTACCGCAGGCTTTTTCCTCATCTTACTCAATGTCTCGTACACATCCTTCACGGTTATCGGCGAGAATAATTCATTTATTAATAACTCAGAGGCTCCATTTCCTGGGATTGGGGGATTGGGGGATTGGATGAGCCTGCTCGACTCCATGAATCCTCATAGAGCCCCTTCATCTTTGTTGCTTCAGGTGGTTGCCTGGCTGGCTCCAGGTATGCGCGATCGTCGTTCACAACAACGTCGGCCAACTTCCTTGAACATTCTTTAATGATTTCCTGGCAACGTGCGTAGGAGTATCTTTTTCTACGATTTCAATTGCTGTTACTATTTTTGCTTCCTTTCCTTTGGGGCGTTGCCTTCTTTGCACGCTCATCGTTCTTGTCTTTCTCTATCGCTTCGCATAGAGATGTCGTTATGAATCTATTAATGTTCTTTATTAGGACTTCCATGTTCCCTTATCATTAGTCCATATCTGGAGCAACCGAGTATTTACCTCCCTTAACGAGGGGGCATCTCGGTAGGTCTTTCAATTTCTCTTGTTAGATAGAGTCTCCACTGATGCGTAGACGCTTCGGAATTCATTGCACCGCTAATTTCAGGATCTTTGCGTATCCGCACATTGCCCGATTTAACGAGATCGCAACCGTCCTCTGTCTCATGGGCAACCTCCCGAGGACTCGTATCCTGACTAGCTATCTACAACTTTTTCCTCTTATTCTTTATCTGAGGATTTTGCTTATCTCTAAATTTTAATATATATAATGGATATATATTTCCTCGAGCTCCTTCAGGAGAGTTACCTCTTCTACCGTCCGTTTCCTAGTATTTGGGGGGTCCGTTCCCCTTCTTTTCTCATTTCTTATAGCAGGGTGCGTATGCCATTCATGGATGGATAGTCCTCTTTGAATCCCGAAGCTCATGGCGCAAACTTCGCACTTGTATGTTCTCTCTTTCCTCTGACTTGGGCCGCTACAATTAGGTATGTGGTATCTAACCCCATGCATCTTCGAGAAGCTTCTCTCACAATACAAGCATCTCCACTGGATTCGGGTCCCCATATGATGATGATCAAGGTGCCTATCCAGGTCCGACAACGTCACGAAGAAAAGGTGGATTTCCCTTTTTTCACAGACCGGGCAGACAACCTGATTCCCCACGAGTGGCACCGTAAACATCAAACTAATATCCGTGGACAAAGCCGTGTCATCGACTATGGTCCCCTCGAAAGTGGAAGAATCCGCCACGGCGCCTCCGGGACCGAGAGGAGCCGCGTCCGAGGCTATACTCTTATTACTCATTTTGCAATTATTTAGTTGTGTTGCAACTCCTTAAGAGCGGCATAGTCACTCCCGCCGTTTACCCGCGCCTTTTTGAATTTCTTCACGTTGACATTCAGAGCACTGGGCAAAAATCGCATTGCGTCAATACTCTTGGGGGTCATCGTAATGCTTTGTTTTAATTAGACAGTCGGATTTTTCTAGTCCGTGCCAGTTCTGAGCTGAGCGTTGAACAGCGGCCAAAGAGAACGACCGCGATGGTGGAACCGCCGCGGAAGTCTCGCAGCAAAGAAGATTTGCGCGAGACCAAAGCACGGGACCGAGCTCGGATCCGAGGTGTGCGAGGATCCCCCGAGAGAGATTCGCCGCGTACCGATTAGCTCGCCCAGGTCCGGCACGTCAGTCAAACCCGATTCCCGACCAAGCCGGACACGTCCCGCTCCTCAGAGCCAATCCTTGTTCCGACGTTACGCATCCAATTTGCCGACTTGCCTTACCTACAATAATCCATCGACTAGAGGCTCCTTACGTTGGAGGCCTGCTGCGGATATGGGTACGAACCGGCGCGTCATCTACAAGTGGTTCTCTCCTGGATTTTCAAGGTCGGAAGGGAAGATCCGGATACTGCTGCAACTGAGTTGCTCTTCGCGTTCCAAACCCCATCTCCCTGCTAGAAGTGTCCAGGGAACTCGAACGATTGTACAGAAAAGAGAACTCTTCCCGGATCTCCCGACGCGTACGCTCTAGGTGCGCCTTTCCTCGCAATGAGTACGAGACACCCCGGGAGCGCGGAGCCGTTCAGTTGCGCGGCTCATCCTCCCTCCAACGGCACGAACGCCGATTTTCACTTTCATTTAGATTTCACTTAATACTTATCAAGTCTGCACTAGCCAGGTATTTAATACGTTCGTTGCTTCAAGATGCTCTATTTGCCCTTGCTCTTATAATAAAATGTTTACGATCTACGGAATATGTAAATCCTTTGCAAACAGGCACTCTGTTCCTCTTCCTCATGAAATATAACTTTGATATGTAATAGGATGCCACGTAATGAATGATTTAATATTAAGGACATATTTAAATTATCAGCAACCTCATAACTTGAAGTATGCCTTTCTGCATATCTGCACGGGTACGCGCAACTATTTTGTATCACCTGTAAAAACAAAAATGAAAAATATTATTAAGTTCAGCATTCATCTTCTAAAAATAATACGAGTATCACATGTTTCAGTAAAGTTCTTCTTAAACTAATATTATTTATTATATCATTACTTGCTAATCAATATTAATTATATGAGCTTTCGTCCACTCTTACGTTTAGTTAATGAATTATTTGATTAATGAATTCCGGCAATAGGAAAATGTTTCCCTGTATACCCGTTCATTCTTTCCTTATTAAATAAGATACTTCGAGATAGGATAAAAGAATTATAATCAATAATGCTCAGATAATGTACTTCTGAATACGCACAGAATTAATTTAACAACTTTAGCAGAATCGATGCAAATAATTATGAATGAAGTGACGAATAGTATAAACACATAAATTGATAAAAGATGCATTATGATAAGTGAATGAGTGTAGAAAGAGATCATGATAACGAAACCTCGAAAGGTTACGTTGCACAAGTATTGCATGAGTATACACTCGTTTATTGGATATGGACTAAGTTCCATATATATTATGGAGCAGTTCCATATATAAGTATATAAAAACAACCATGAACTTAGTGCATTTATAGGCATCTTCAACGTGTACGCTCTGCACTAAGGCGTACATATCTCGTTAAACTATATCAAAGACGACGAAGAAATTGACCAGCGAGAAGAGAAAGACTTTACCTGGTAAAAACTTTCAGAGAGTAAGTTGCAACGAGGAATGAGTAGCTAGATTGATTATTCAATGTCACATGCGCGGTGCGTGCTATACGCAGGCTGGGTCTGAAGGTGTCCCCAGCCAAGTGGGTGGCTATATGGTTTTACGACTGGCGATGTAGGGGGGCTCCTTCGCCCGGTCTGTGTTTGGATATAAATGGGGAGGACATCGATGTTGGGCTTCAGATGAAATATCTGGGCTTCACTATTAACAGGCAATGGACGTTCGGGCCGCACTTCAGGCTCTTGGTCTCCAAAGTGATGGCGGCAGCCAACGCCTTATGTGGCTTGCTACCGAATATCGGGGCCGGGGTAGGAGTGCGCTGTGTATATAAGGGAGTCGTCCGTTCCCGGGTCCTGTACGGGGCTCCGGTGTTGACACGAGATCTGATGGCGCGTTGCCGCAGTCTGCTTTTGCTGAGGAGGCTACATAGGACGCCCGCCATCAGGATCATAAGGGGATACGGGATGGTATCTCATGCGTCGGTGCCCGTCTTGGCGGTGTCTTCCTTCGATCTGCTGCAGGCCAGGCCTTGGCGGGGCCTGGGCTCGAGTGAAGATTCTTCGCCCGGTGGGCAAGTGGCTGGAGACGTTCGGAGAGAAGCTAGGCGAGAGGTATGGGAGTGGTGGCGCTCCAACCTACTCGCCGAAGTTTAAGCCCCTGGTCACCGCGCCGTTAGATCAGTCCTCCCGAACTGTGAGGTTTAGAGGGGCCGCAGAGAGCTTCCGTTATCCTTCTCGATGACGCAGGTGCTCGCCGGGCACGGCGCAGCACACGCTGGAGTTTTGCTCGAAAAAATTTTTCTTCGAACGGCCGCCATTTTGTGACAAATTTTTTTTTGATTTTTCCAAGTTTCGTGCTATAGCGGCATCTATACTAATTTAGAATCCTTTCGGCTTCTTTGCTTCAGATGATCAGAAGGGTTGAAATCATGCACGCCAGGACACCCTTTTTTTATTGGACCCCCACTTTGCCAGTTCATAACTTTGTGAATTTTGAGTTTTTTCGGTTAATTTTTACTGCAATCTTAAAATATCAATAAACAAATGATAAAAAATGGATAGTAAAAATATTTTTTGTTTCGTTTGTACAGAGCTTCAAAAATCACTCGCAATTCGTGCCTCTAATTATGTTACATAATTTTGAAGCAATTTGAAAGCGGTTTCGTCTTGCTACAACTCTATTTATTCATGGTTGTACCTTACCTACCTCAAAGCAGTCTCTTGTGGCCTCCAAACTTCATTTGTAGTATGTCCAAAGTTGAAACAAGTAATAGCTCCTCGGGGTATCTGTAATATACATAAAATCGGTGAAGGAAATGTCAAAACAATCTTGACAGTTCGTTAGAGTGCTTATATTCACGTTCAGTGCTCATATAATAGTCAAACCTCCTATGATTGTCTACACGTACGAGTCTGTCTATTACAATGGGGCAATCTGTTCCTCATATTTGGAGAATAAGAGTAACTTTAGTGCGTTGTACTGCCAATATACAGTTGTGTCACTTTACCCACAAAAGTATCATCAATACCACATAATGATATACATATTGATATAATAATATTAAACGACTTTTATAAGAACATTGTTTTTATAATTTCAATCCCATGTGAGTTCTTCGACGGCACTTACTTAAACCGAACACTCTGTATATACAAATATGTTAGGTATATACATATGCGTATTTGTGTGTGTAGTTAAAAATTTTGACTTCGTTCAGTTCTCCTTTCTCAGTTTTCATTTTCGTAATATATTTTTCGTAATATATTTTACACTACACTTTATTCCAGTTAAGACAGCATATTTATTTATTATTTTGCTTCTTCTTCTAAATAACGGATTCTATTTTACTTCTCGTTGGCAAGTGCAAAAACGCTTTAAGATTTGCTGTATGAATTTTTTTGTAATATTTCTCTTTCCTATCTAGATTTGATTTATTTTGCTTATATTTTGAGAATGTGTCAGATTTTCGTAAAAATAAAGATCTACAATCAATGTTGAAACATTTAATGCCAAAAGAAATACGAACGACTGCGTATTTTTCTATGAAAGAATATGGAAACAAATGCATGTTTTTTCCAAAAAATTTAGGTCAACATAAAATGTCATTGAAAAAGATCAATCTTGGCTATACAGAAAACAGATTTCTTAAAAATAATTATAAATGGCTCGAACAAGATTGCATTTATTAAAAAAAAGAAAAAAGAAATGAAGAAAAGGCGGCTGATATCTCCTTTCATCAACAATCGTTATTTTTTTAAAATAAAAATTTTGTCTTAAATGAATCATTAAATTCAAATAAAACGAATCTGCAGTAGGAAGCACGCTCACGTCAGTGCTTAGAACGTAATGAACATAATAAAAGCATTGAAACCTTTTGTAAGGAAAGCTGTTCGTGAAACAAAAAACAAATTACACTGTCTTGAGCATTAAGTGTGTTTATTATGACTGACCTTCCAAAATTTCAATATGGCATAATCAGAAATGGAACAAGAAAGTGCGAGATTAATTATATAGTAATAACGGTCATCATACGATAATATATTAATAGGAAAGAAGATACAATGGAAATACAATAGATGCAATGGAAGCGTTTGCCAAAGCAGACCTACATTGTAGAGATGGTGTGAGCGTAACCTGCGAATAACAAAGTGATTCGATCACGTTCGGTCCAAATCAAGACGATTTTTCATAGCGCCTTGTGACTCTTCATGGTCATTTCTAATTGACGCAGAGCATAACTGTTCTTTGCACATATCACATGATTTGTAGCTGCTATTATACTTTTTATATTAACCACATCAAAACAAAAATGCGAGTTACATAGCATAAAGGAATGACGAAGAACAGTGAAAGATAACGCAGAAATTAATGATTTTGAATTTTGCAAACGTAAGTTTAATTTCAAATTTTTTTAGACTGAATTCTACTAAATGTAAATATAACTCTATTACAAAATAATATATGCAGTAACTGATGGATTCTTAGAGTAAGGACAAGTAATGATGGTAGGTTCGAAGTTTAATGTATTTTAAGAAGTGATATTCAACAACAGGAGGAATATAAATGGAGTTTAGTGTAGTTTAAATAAGCGATATTCAAGAACAAAAGGACCGAATATAATATCGTCGCACGTCGATTCGCACTCTGTGTCCGCTCAACTCACACACTGCTTCTCAACTGACTCTCTGGCCGTTGTAGCATTCTTTTGTCTTTTGCTAGGCCCACCGCACACGTGTTCCGCGGATGCTCGCAGCCAGGGTCACGTAGGCCTTTTCGGCGAAGCTATTTATTTGAAGGACCCGATAACGCATTGATGGAGCCGACAGCGCCTCGGCTCTCGCGGCATTGTCTATAGTTGGCTCGACGTTTCCGTTTCTTAGGCCCTTCTCCCCGATACTACACTCGGCCATCCTGCAATAACATCTGCCCTCAGATGTTGTGTTCATTCTCGCCATCGTCGGATGCGTCATCTTCGGCGTTCAGGACCCAAGGCTTCATGAAATCGGCAATCGTCGAGGTGTGCGCGTGTCCCTCATGCTCCACTACTTTCTCCGCAGTGTAGCGGTCATTCCGCATGGCTCGCACTACCCGGTAGGGAACCAAAAATCTGCCCCCGAGTTTTGACCCTGAGAACTGCGTTCTCTTTATAGCGACAAGGTCCCCCCTTAGGTACTGCTTCGCACTTCTTCTTCTTTTCTTGTAATTTCGCCGGTTCTCCTCTTGCTTACCTAATTTTCGTTCGGCTAGAATACAGTCAAGACAGTTGTATACCACGTGTTCGATCTTTTCGCGTTGTCCCTTGAACCAGGAGTCCTTTTTGACCATAGCTCCTGTTTTGGTGACCCCGAAATGCCCACGCTCGTGCGCTTGCCTGACTACTTGAGTCTGCATCGCCTTCGGTACTACTATTAGCACATCGTCCTTACACTCCTTATACCAAATATTGTTTCTTATTACATACCCATCGGCCTGACTGCACGTCGCGGCGTCCAAAATCCTACGGACTTCAATGTCCTTGTTCTGTGCCCTTCTCAACCGTGCAATCAGCCCGTCTTCGCTCTCCGTTACATACATAGTGCTCGGCAGGGGGTTCCTACTCAGAGCATCTACATGCTGCATACATTTCCCCGGCCGATGACACACCTGATACTTACACTCGCCTAGTAACAAGGCCCTTCTAGCCACACGCACACACAAGTCTTTCTTTCTCATCGTCCTGGCGAATGCTTGACAATCCGTAACAATAGTAAACGGCACACCTAACAGATATACCCTGAACCTTTTCAACGCTTTTACTATTGCTGGCACCTCTAGTTCGTAGCTGGTGTATTTCGCTTCCGCGGGAGTTGTTTTCCCGCTGGCAAAGTAGACCGGATGGAATTTTCCGTCGTTTAGATCTAGTTGCATTAACATTGCTCCGTAACCCTTTGCGGACGCGTCCGTATGCAACTCGGTCTCTGCGCCTATTGTACAAAGTGTTAACACAGGCCCGCTGGTAAGCGCTGCTTTCAAGGTTTCGAAGGCTTCTGATTTCCGATCCCCGAACTTGAAGTCTATCTCCCTTTTCAACAGATCGGTTAAGTGTTTGGCAATCTTCGCGTAGCCTCTAAGGAATTTTCGGACATATCCCGTAAGTCCCAAGAAACTCTGGACCTTTCTAACCGATGTTGGCTTGGGAAAGTTTGCAACGGCCTTGGTTTTATGAACGGAAGGCTTTATGGTGTTTTCCGAGACTATGTGCCCCAAATACTCGATTTCCCTCTGCATAAAACGATATCTCTTCCAATTTATGACTAGCCCATACTGCCTAGTTAATTCTACGACCATCTGCAAGCGTTCCCATGCCTCCTCTAAATTCATTGCAAGGATAATGATATCGTCCACGTACACGATGACAATACCCTTATCCATCAGTTCTTTATAAATCTTCGATATATACTTTTGGAATACAATAGGGGAAATTTTCAGACCGAACGGCAACTTCAGAAATTCGTATTGCTATACGTATACTTCTGGCTATCCTTGTATAGACTTACGTGGAAAAACCCATTTTTTAGATCTATCGTTGTAAAAAGCTGGGCGCCCTGCAACGCATCTAAAACGTCTTCAATTAAAGGCAACGGAAAACGTGGACACTCAATGAGTTCGTTAAGCTCACGAAAATCGACGCAAATGGATGGAGCCATCTTTCTTTCGGACTACCACTATCGGACTCGCATACTCCGAGTCTGATGGTTTGATGACGCACTCGTTTGTCCACACTTCCATCAGATCGTCCACCTCCTTTCTTTCCGACGGCGCCAGTCTTCGCGGTCCTCGTGCTACGGGATTGTCGCTTTTCAGAACTATTTTTGCAATTATCTCGACGTCTCACTTCTTCTCCGGCCTATACCCTTTAATGATATCGCGAATGGCTTCACGGTGATGAGGTTCTCGTACATGCGACAAGTCTATCTTGTCGGTTTGTTCTATCGCGTTTACCCTCAGTACATCTGCCGCGTCCTCGTGACCGTCAGACTGACCGTCGAATCGTAAAAAGGTCACCTCGCCCCGTTTGACTCGCAACTCTACCTGGTCTAAGAAATCAGTACCTAACAGCAGGCTGTGTCTTGTCATTACCTTATTCGAGACAACATGCAGAGTGACAGTCGTACCCGTCGACCGTCATTACCTTTGTAAACCCGCCCCAGGTACTATTACCAGCGGAACCAGAACCATCAAACCTAAGTTTGCAGTTTCCCAGAGGTAGTGATCCTAACCACGCATTCTCATCCGATCGTATAAACGTGAGGTCACTACCTGTATCCACTAACGAGACAAACCTGCAGCCATCTATCGACACGTCCTTCAAGTACTTTTTCCTCTCCGGTCTTGAGATTACGTAAGTCTTTACTTGTCGTGCTGTACAATACGCCGCCACATGTCCGTGTTAGGGAAGTGATCCATTTACACTGTACATGAGAGTGTGTGTGTAAGTGTCAGAGGGCGACCAGGTCTTAGTTGAGACAAAAGACTGCTGTTAGAAGATTCTGGATAGTCGGATGGCGACAAGCGTGCGTGGAAGACGTTCTTCAGAGTGTAATATCGATGTATAGCTGTTGTGTGTGAAGTATAGTCAATTATTTGTATTTCCAAATCCTCGAATTTCCTTAACAAGCATATAACTTAAAACGTTATAACGTCATCCCATATAACGTAATACGTTATAGCGTCATACCATATAACGTAATACGTTATAACGTCGTCCTGTATAACGTAATACGTTATAACGTCATCCCGTATAACGTAATACGTCATAACGTCATCCCATATAACGTAATACGTTATAACTTCATACCATACAACGTAATACGTAATAACGTAATACCATATAACGTATTACGTGATATCGTCATAACACACATCTTAATACGTTATATAGTTATACCATATAACGAAATACGTTATAAAGTCGTCCCATATAACGTAATACCTCATAAAGTCATCCCATATTTCGTAATACGTTATAACATCGTCCCATATAGCCTAATACGTTATAACGTCATCCCATATAACGTAATGCGTTATAACGTCATGCCATATAATCTATTACGTTATAACATCATACCATATGACGTATTACGTTATAACGTCAACCCATATAACGTAATACGTTATAACGTCATACCATATGACGTAATACGCAAGAACGTCATACCATATAACGTGTTACGTTATAACATCATAATATACAACGTAATACGTTATAACGTAATACCATAAAACGTAATACGTCATGACGTAGTCATATATACCGTAATACGTTATAACGTCACACCATATAACGTAATAGGTATAACGTCATACCATATAACGTAATACGTTATAACGTCATACCATATAACGTAATACTTTATAACGTTATACCCATATAACCTAATACGTCATAACGTCGGCCCATATAACGTAATGCGTTATATCGTCATCCCATATAACGTAATACGTTATAACGTCATACCATGTAACGTAATACGTTATAACGTCATACCACATAACGTGATATGTCATAACGTAATCCCATATAACATAATTCGTTATAACGTCATCCCATTTAACGTATTACGTTATAACGTCATACCATGTAACGTAATACGTTATAACGTCATACCACATAACGTGATATGTCATAACGTAATCCCATATAACATAATTCGTTATAACGTCATCCCATTTAACGTATTACGTTATAACGTCATACCATGTAACGTAATACGTTATAACGTCATACCACATAACGTGATATGTCATAACGTAATCCCATATAACATAATTCGTTATAACGTCATCCCATTTAACGTATTACGTTATAACGTCATACCATGTAACGTAATACGTTATA
>NT_176575.1:31694-32480 GCF_000188095.3 Bombus impatiens
GACGTAGTCATATATAACGTAATACGTTATAACGTCATACCATATAACGTAATACGTTATAATTCCATACCATACAACCTAATACGTTATAACGTCATGCCATATACCGTAATACGTTATAACGTCATACCATGTAACGTAATACGTTATAACGTCATACCACATAACGTAGTACGTCATAACGTCATCCCATATAACTTAATCAGTTATAACGTCATACATAACGTGATATGTCATAACGTAATCCCATATAACATAATTCGTTATAACGTCATCCCATTTAACGTATTACGTTATAACGTCATACCATGTAACGTAATACGTTATAGCGTCATACCACATAACGTTAGAAGTTATAACGTCATACCATATAACGTAATACGTTATAACGTCATACCGTATATCGCATTACGTTATAATTCCATACAATACAACCTAATACGTTATAACGGCATACCACATAACGTAATACGTTATAACGTCATACCATGTAACGTAATACGATATAACGTCATACGACATAACGTAGTACGTCATAACGACATAACGTAATGAGTTATATCGTCGACCCATATAACGTAATACGTCATAACGTCATAATATATAACCTATTACGTTTTAACGTCATACCATATAACGAATTACGTTATAATTCCATACCATACAACGTAATACGTTATAACGGCATACCATATAACGTAATACGTTATAACGTCGCCCGATATAACGTGATACGTTATAACGCCCTCCCATATAACGTAATACGTTATAACGTCATACCATATA
>NT_176575.1:35325-36010 GCF_000188095.3 Bombus impatiens
TCATCACATATAGCGTAATACGCTATAACGTCATACCATATAACGAAATACGTTATAACGTCATCCCATACAACGTAATACGCTATAACGTCATAAAATATAACGCTATACGTTGTAACGTGATCCCATATAACGTAATACGTTATAACGTCATACCATATAACGTAATACGTTGTAACGGTATACCATATAACGTTATACGCTATAACGTCATACCATATAACGTAATACGTCATAACGACATCCCATAAACGTAATACGTTATAACGTCATAGCATATAACGTAATACGTTATAACGTCATATCATATAACGTATTACGTTATAATTCCATACCATACAACCTAATACGTTATAACGTCATACCACATAACGTAATACGTCATAACGACATCCCATAAACGTAATACGTTATAACGTCATAGCATATAACGTAATACGTTATAACGTCATATCATATAACGTATTACGTTATAATTCCATACCATACAACCTAATACGTTATAACGGCATACCATATAACGTAACACGTTAAAACGTCATACCATGTAACGAAATACGTTATAACGTCATACCACATAACGTAATATGTCATAACGTCATGTAACGTAATACGTTATAACGTCATCCCAAATAACGTAATACGTCATAACGTCGTCCCATATAACGTAATGCGTTATATCGTC
>NT_176575.1:36114-37145 GCF_000188095.3 Bombus impatiens
ATAACGTCGTCCCATATAACGTAATGCGTTATTTCGTCGTCCCATATAACGTAATACGTTATAACGTCATAATATATAACCTGTTACGTATTAACGTCATACCATATAACGTATTACGTTATAATTCCATACCATACAACGGATGACGTCATAAAGTTATAACATATAACGTAATACGTTATAACGTCATACCATATAACGTATTACGTTATAATTCCATACCATACAACCTAATACGTTATAACGGCATACCATATAACGTTATACGTTATAACGTCATACCATGTAACGAAATACGTTATAACGTCGTCCCATATACCGTAATGCGGTACATCGTCATACCATATAACGTACTACGTTATAACGTCATCCCATATAACGTAATACGTTATAACGTTATACCATATAACGTATTACGTTATAACGTCATACCATGTAACGTAATACGTTATAGCGTCATACCACATAACGTTAGAAGTTATAACGTCATACCATATAACGTAATACGTTATAACGTCATACCGTATATCGCATTACGTTATAATTCCATACAATACAACCTAATACGTTATAACGGCATACCACATAACGTAATACGTTATAACGTCATACCATGTAACGTAATACGATATAACGTCATACGACATAACGTAGTAGGTCATAACGACATAACGTAATGAGTTATATCGTCGACCCATATAACGTAATACGTCATAACGTCATAATATATAACGTCATACCATGTAACGTAATACGTTATAACGTCATACCACATAACCTAGTACGTTATAACGTCATCCCATATAACTTAATACGTTATTACGTCATCCCATATAACGCAATACGTTATAATGTCATAAAATATAACGTATTACGTTATAATTCCATACCATACAACCTAATACGTTATAACGGCATACCATATCACACAATACGTTATAACGTCATACCATGTAACGTAATAATCTATAACGTCATCCCATGTAACGCAATATGTTATAACGTCGTCCCAAATAACGTAGTACGTTATA
>NT_176575.1:37196-37800 GCF_000188095.3 Bombus impatiens
ACAGATAACGTAATACGTCATAACGTCGAAGCATATAACGTATTACGTCATAATTCCATACCATACAACCTAATACGTTATAACGGCATACCATATCACGTAATACGTTAAAACGTCATACCATGTAACGTAATACGTTATAACGTCATACCACTTATCGTAATACGTCATAACGACATCCCATATAACGTAATACGTTATAACGTCATCCCATATAACGTAATATGTCATAACGTCGTCCCATATAACGTAATGCGTTAGATAGTCATCCCATATAACGTAATACGTTATAACGTCATACCATATAACGTATTACGTTATAACGTCATACCATGTAACGTAATACGTTATAACGTCATCCCATATAACGTAATACGTTATAACGTCATACCATATAACGTAATACGATATAACGTCATACCATATAACGTAATACGTTATAATTCCATACCACACAACATAATATGTTATAATTCCATCCCATACAACCTAATACGTTATAACGGTATACCATATAACGTAATACGCTAGAACGTCATACCATGTAACGTAATACGTTATAACGTCATACCACATAACGTAATACGTTATAACGTCATCCCAT
>NT_176575.1:37869-39377 GCF_000188095.3 Bombus impatiens
CCATATAACGTAATACGTTATAACGGCATACCATATAACGTAATACGTTATAACGTCATGCCATGTAACGTAATACGTTATAGCGTCATCCCACATAAGGTAATACGTCATAACGTCATCCGATGTAACGTAATACGTTATAATGTCATACCATATAACGTAATACGTTATAACGTCATATCATATAACGTATTACGTTATAATTCCATACCATACAACCTAATACGTTATAACGGCATACCATATAACGTAATACGTCATAGCGTCATACCATGTAAAGTAATACGATATAACGTCATACCACATACCGTAATACGTTATAACGTCATCCCATATAACGCAATACGTCATAACGTCGTCCCACATAACGTAATACGTTATAACGTCATCGCATATAACGTAATACGTTATAACGTCATACCGCATAACGTAATACGTTATAACGTCATACTATATAACGTAATACTTTATAACGGTATACCCATATAACATAATACGTCATAACGTCGTCCCATATAACGTAATACGTTATAACGCCAAGCCATATAACGTAATACGTTATAACGTCATATATTATAACGTCATAACATATAACGTAATACGTTATAACGTCATACCATATAACGTAATACGTTATAACGTCGTACCATGTAACGTAATACGTTATAACGTCATACCACATAACGTAGTACGTCATAACGTCATCCCATATAACTTAATCAGTTATAACGTCATCCCATATAACGTAATACGTTATAACGTCATACCCATATAACGTAATACGTCATAACGTCGTCCCACATAACGTAATGCGATAGATCGTCATCCCATATAACGTAATACGTTATAACGTCATCCCATATAACGTAATACGTGATAACGTCATATCATATAACGTATTACGTTATAATTCCATACCATACAAATTAATACGTTATAGCGGCATACCACATAACGCAATACGTAATAACGTCATACCATGCAACGTAATACGTTATAACGTCGTCCCAAATAACGTAGTACGTTATAACGTCCTCCCATATAACGTAATACGTTATAACGTCATACCATATAACGTAATACGTCATAACGTCGAAGCATATAACGTATTACGTCATAATTCCATACCATACAACCTAATACGTTATAACGGCATACCATATCACACAATACGTTATAACGTCATACCATGTAACGTAATACTCTATAACGTCATCCCATGTAACGCAATATGTTATAACGTCGTCCCAAATAACGTAGTACGTTATAACGTCCTCCCATATAAGGTAATACGTTATAACGTCATACCATATAACGTAATATGATATAACGTCATACCATATAACGTATTACGTTATAATTCCATACCATACAACCTACTACGTTATAACGGCATACCACACCACGTAATACGTTAAAACGTCATACCATGTAATGTAATACGTTATAACGTCATGCCACATAACGTAATACGTCATAACGACATCCCATATAACGTAATACGTTAT
>NT_176576.1:0-360 GCF_000188095.3 Bombus impatiens
TATTTTTATCCGTGGAATGTGACTTTGCATTTTAGATTTGATAATAGATTGCATTTTAGTAGAAGACACGGATTTCCACCATTTGGCGATGAGCGTTGACGTTCGTAACTTCCTTTTCGCCACTTGCCGCACTTTCGGCGAAGCAGTTTTACACGTCCCTTTAGCTCGGCTGTTCGGACAGAACTGTCCACGAGAAGAAGATGGACCAAAACGTCTAAAATGAGTCAATCTAAAACTAGTAGTAATCATTTTATGTGGAGAGTACGAAACTATTTGTTCGACGAATTCATATTTCACACATATGTTCTACGTCGAATTTTCTACAGAAAAAGACTCTGTTTTCGTATTAATCGATATTAA
>NT_176577.1:0-16878 GCF_000188095.3 Bombus impatiens
TCAGAGGGAAGGCACCGGTGTCCTCTTATCTCCGACATATATAACATAATTGAAGAAAAAACATTTCCGCTATTTATATGATCGCAAAAATCTTATATAGTTTCAAATACTATCCATTTGAAAAACCAATTTAAATTAATATCTGTACTATCGTATTACATCGAAATGGCACGAAAATTTTGTATTTCTCCCCATTTACATACATATACCCTTACCTGTAGTTGCAAATAAAGATATTGAGGTATTTCAATGATTTTGAACTACGTTGTCGAGTTCAATATTCTGAACAATTTTTTCCAATAAATTTAACAGCTGCTCGGCCTTGGTTTCCAAACTACTTGTAAAAAATTTCCAGTTAAATTTACGTTATGAATGCATTTTATTCTAAAGTCGGCAGCCGCAGTTTGATATGACCGATTCTAAACTTAACTTATAGACGAGAGAGCGAGCTATCTATAATATCGCGTAAACAAAAAATAAAAATTAATGGGTTATAGGTTGAGCTGGATTAATATCCGGCCGCCTTTAGGCGATGGGCGACGCTGGCGTGAAATAATTTTCGAAAAATCGATCGGTGCGTGGAATATTGCACTTTAGTCCGATGCTCGATTGGTCAAAAATGTAACAAAGATACCTGTCGTCATTGAAATCATTAAATAGTACATGTAATTTCAAACATTGATTGTTTTATAACTTGAAAAATGACCGATGATTTCAAAATCATTGGAATCGGTGAAAAATACCCTGATCGATATTATTATTTATTATTATTTATTTTACTCCATTGCATGCTTGTTTCTACTTATTTCATAATGTGTATTAGTAGAATATACGTATTTGGTTTTTATTAACTGCTCCCTTATGTAGCGTATAATTGGTGCTTAATCAAAGATTTGATCATAATCTAGCTTATATGTATGTGCATCAGTTTGTTCAAGAAACGGTAAACCACTACTTATATAGGGCACGTGAAATTGCACATCGTATTCGGTCTGAAAGTTGCAAAACGTCAAAAATCGCTGCTCTAAAAGTCGGAGTAAGTGCTAGTGAATGAACCATTAGTCGCTCTTTAAAAAAAATTGGTTTAAAGGCGGAAAAAAAGAGAAACGTAAACCAATTCTTTTAGATAAAAATATTAAATTACGAAAAAATTTTGCTGACACGTACAAAGAATTGACGACAGAAGATTCAAAAGAGCTGTATGGTCCGAGGAAACAAAAATTAACAGTTTCGAGTCCGACTGAAGGTCCCGGTACTGGACTTTTCTTCGAAAATAATGATCAAACAAATGGTATAAAACAAACTATGAAGTTTGAGCCCCCAAAGACCATTATTTAAATATTTTGCAAAATAATTTACTTTTTCTTGTTAATTCTATTGGTTTTGGTAAACACAAAGTAGTATTTTAACAATACGGGGACCCTAGGCATATTGGAAAAGTAGTAAAAACCTGATTAGAAAATCAATAGCTTTCTGTAATAAAGTGGCCGGCCACAGTCTGGATATGAATCCGATCGAGAATTTGTGGTCCATTGTGAAAAGAACTAGCAACGTATGATAATCCACCCTTTGGGGTTCATGAATTGTGGAAGAGGAACACAACAAGAATGGTACAATATCAGACCAGAAATTATTAAAAATTTAATAGACACTATGCCACTTAGATTCGAAGCAATACGAAAAAATGAAAGAGAGTGGACAAAATATGAGTTTAGAAACCTTAATTTGACAAAATCCATATTTTTGTAAAATATTCCGTACATCGCTAATGTTACGCTACGAGGCTCACTATAGGCTGTATTTTCTAACCGTCGCTCGCGGTCCTACAACGTCGCAGACGGATCGTCGCGGCTGCCCGGCAAACAAACATTATAGTGGCAAGCGCATGGTTCATTAAGCAGGGCGACCTCTAGAAACGTCGACTCGTGGCCGTTATTTTACCTCGCGTAAAAGAATGTGGCGTGATCCGAACGTAGTGGGGGTCGCCCTCCAGAAAAGACGAAAATAAACGAAGGAAATAGAAGCAGTTCCTTCTGACGAGTCAAACGTGACACACCGAACATATCAGACCAATAGCAAACGAATTTATCTAGAGATATTGCAAAATCGAGTCAAATTTCTGTAACATCTTCATCATATTATTGTAAAATATATTGTTCTATGTTAACCTGTTAATACAGTGTTACATTCATTAAACCACCTCTGTTATCCTAAACGAAACAGGGGAACGACTATTTCGCGGCGTCGATTAACATGATCGTAGCGAGAATTTACAACTCTCGTTGACGTGCTATCTCGCGATCGCGTCTCTCCGCGAATGGTCGTAACAGCTAATATTGATGAAAATAAACTGTTACGTCTTGTTACCGACGAATTAAAAAATTGCCCGTACTATCGCCTTTTATACAAAATGAGAGGAGTGTATTTACGCTTTCGCTCGTCACTGTACGTACGTACTCCGTTCAACGACAGAAGTCAGTAGACATAAACAACACACTCACGTGCTAGGCACGTGATTGAGGCAAGTAGCTCCAGTTATTGACCGACCGTGAATTGGCGAGGATTTAGAAGGATCTCGATGTCACGAAGTATCTCTTTTGCCAATAAAGCCGAGTAGACTCTTTTTCAGTAGCATTCGCAACAAGTTTTTATTTTTTGCTTATTATTGCGTTCGTGACCTGAGTAACCGTGTGTGCGTGGTATTTGCATTCGTTTTGAGAAGGGCTGCAATCGTGGATGTTTATATAAAAATATAAACTTGTGACCTTCAAAACTCATGAACACTTGACAAAAATCTTAAAAATTGAAAGAGTTATCTAGGTGGCACGCTTTTAGTCACTCATCTTGTGTGTGCATTATACGAAAAAGTTTTGTAATCTTGATAAATATCATCAACATTTCAAGTCCCCGTGATAACAAAAAGATTAGAGCGAAATTGACGTAAAAAGCCTAAATAAACAATAAAAAAAAGTATTTTGAAATGTTTATAGTATCAGAAAAGGAACTTGGAAGGTTTGAAGCACAAACGATATAATTCAATATAGTAAAATAGGCGTAGAATCCATAAATAATTTAAAAAGTATTATATTTACATCGTATGGTATTTTTTTATAATCGTTCTTGTATTATTGGTTTTGAAATATAGAATAGTAATTACGAAAAGAGACATGAGTTCTATTATGCGAAAATTCTCTTATCCAAACAGTTATGTCCCGTCATTATTTCGGATGCTGGAGGTTCCACTGCATTTGATTATTTTGTCATTGCGTTATTATTTATATATATATTATTTATACTATTAATATTTCTAAATATAAGCGAAACTGTATACATTATAATTTATGTTAGTAACGATATAGGAAATGAGATCATTTTGGCGCACTCTCCGCTTCAGTTAATGATATGTACATTAAGAAAGTCAACAAGTAGCGTTTTCAGTGAAGTGTTTGTTTAGATAAAGCGAGAGCGCTTCGTATTATCTATATCAAACATTTCCTATTCTGCTTTGGAACACCAAAACGCATATCGTAAAAAAAATGCATTATATATTATCATCAAATAACGTATTATGATTATTCTTATGAATTCTTTATTTTCATTTGATATATTATTAATATATTTTTAATCGCAAATTTTCAATGCCACGAAAAGATTTATTAATTGACAATTAAATGACAGTTTAATTTTTTCGTTGGACTTTTCTTACAGAGAAATATTATTTCATTAAGGTTGCTGCTGTATCTCCTCGTGCTTATGCGGTTTCGCAACAGGAATTTTAATATCTCGTTTATTAAAACCTACAATACTACTATGATTTAAATTATATTAAACCGTTCTGTATACCAGTAATGAAATGTATGTGTACATACATAATTAACATGTACACATTTATGTATAATTGCTATATGTAGCATATATCCCAATTATTAGCACATATGATACAACTTGGAAGGATAAAACTTTTGGGTTGACTTTTAAAATTGGAAAATATTGAATTTTATGTTGGAAGAAAGTAGAAAGGTGAATACTTTTTGTTGAAAAACTATTAGTTTTGTAGATATTTCAACTAATATTTTGCAAAAACCTATCGTGTGAAAGACAGGGAAAGCAAACGCAAGAGTCGAGCTTCGATCAGAACAAAAATGTTCCTTTCGTCCCATTCTCCTGTAGACACGTTTCACTGATCCTGAATAAAAAATTTATTCCTCCGTAGAAATTAATGTTTATAAATATTTCAACACAGATTTCGATACCATTTTTCAACATAAAAGTTGTGTGTATTAAATTTTTCAATTATAAATCTTCGAGCAACAATTTCGGAAAGTGTTTCAAAATACAACATAGATTTCTTATAAGTTACATCACACAGCATAGCAATATTATTTTAACACATAATAAGCAGTTAAAGATTCTATCTAAAGTGATGAAACATTTGTCTGTATTTATATTTCATATGTTCATGTCGCCGATTGGCATTGATAGTAGGACAATTGAAAAAATGTAATGTTTAAAGGGGAGGCTTTTTCAAATTTACAAAGAAACCTTCGTGAGTCATTACAAGATATTGTACGGACACAAGAAGACATCTACCATTTTCAGCGTCATAAAACATCTGACAATGAGCAATGTTGTTATAAAACTAAAGCCAGGTCGACAAGTAATAACTCTGCACTTTGACGGAAAACCGATGCAATTGCAAATGTACCGTTTTACACGATAAAGATGGAAACACAATGTATCATAAAAGTAAATCGGAAATTGTTCAAGTTGCGTCGCTATCGATGCCATTGTATGTAATACTCGGTTAAAGAAAATATTCATCAAACACATATACGGTAGAGCGTAATAAGGAAGGTTTACTATTTGAATTTGACGTTGTAGAAGAAAATTTGTTCACATGGATCGTTTTTTAAGAAGTTATTTGGGCGATGGTGTTAATATTGAGAAAAATGCATTCGGCAAGAAGCTTGAAAGTTGTTTTCAGCCGCAAGAGCGAACACGCATAATTACTGGCTCGTCTTACTTGCCACACGAGTTGGCTTTACGGTCTCGCTAAAGGAGGAAACGAACGCGAAGGAAAAACAGAGAAGCATCCGAGGAAAGAACGGGTTATTAAAACGTTTTGAAAGTCTCTCTCGGCAGCAGCTTGGTTCGTTGAAACAATAGCCACGCTAGCTGCCGATTGTCACAGACTTTGCGAATCTGCTCCCCCGCCCTCTTGGATCTCGTTCGCTCGAATTCTGAATCACCGTGGTGTCACAGATTCAGAATGGCAGCCGTAGAGGCGACGACTCGATGCTGCAGGAAGCTCATTAGGCACCGCTTCGGGCACTTTCTGGCCCTTGCATCCTAGACTTCGTCCCTACCCTTCCTCGTCTACCCCCAACCTCGACCCCACTTCGAGAAAACCTCTGCCTGTACATATGTAAATATCCAATACATAGAGTCTATGGGCTTGGAGAACAGGTATCACCGTTCGATCCGCGCAGACAATTTTCCTTAAATGTTTAATTAACCTTATCAGAATTGCTAAGGAATCAGACGCTGACACTTCTCTAATTGACTATGTCGACAACCATTTTCTGCCGATTTTTTAGAACTTCTATAGAGAATGAAATCCTATTTTATCTATGATAGAATGTAATTATCCTTACGGAAGAATTTTATGATCGGCGATTACCGACTGCGAGAGAATAAGACGATAAAACTTACAGGGGTACATCTTCAATCTGCAAAAATTATGACACTTTGGAGATATGTAGGCAATAACTGCAACAAATCGGCAATACCTGTTTATTTAAATATTTTAAAAGCTTTCCGAAAAGAGAAACGTGCTTTCTCTCAACAAAACTAACGTTTAAACACGACAAAATTAATAAGTATTCGTATGTTAGAAGAAAATACCTCTAATGGAAAGGAAATTGATAATTAAGTTACATTCAGTTTTTGAGAGAAAGTTTTACAAGACGATATTAAATGTTTGATATAGAATTAATAACAATAAGAAAGAATTTCAAGTCTTTTTTTGTATCATGATAATAAATTCCCGATTAACACGAGTAATTCAATGCTTATTGTAGAACAAATTAAGAGTGTAAGTTTCATTTATTTGATAACGTGAATTTTATAGCGTAAAATTGTTGATAACATACGTTATTCTTTTCTATGGTATAAAAATTGAGATGTGGGAAAGATTGCAAAAGGCAAAACATACGCATGTAAGAGTCGGGGATTAGTACGCAACGCACACCGGTCACAAAGTGAATTCTCCGTGTTACAGAAAATTACAGCGGCATTCTTATTGTGGCAGCAAGCGTGTTCCAGTGAGTTCAAATGCAAATACGAGACTGGTATCTCAACTTGGTCATTCCGTCCGCATGTCGCGAGCTGGAAGTTTGATAAGCGAGACTACGTTGATTGGAGACCAGCTGGGGTTCAAACGACACGTTCCGTATGGGATCTGCAAAGGTCTCGCAGTTATTCCAATGAAATATAACTCCAAATTAGGACAGACCGATAGAACATTTGAAATCGCCAGTCTTGTAATATAGATTTTGTTATGACATGTACCAGTGTATGTATAGATATATATGTTGTCACTCGAAAAAGTCCAAATATATATTTATTTTTGTAAAGATGTAATGTAATTATGAAATCAATTAGAGAAAAGATAACATTTTACAATCTAGCCCCTTCGTATAATTTAGTCCTTATCTGAGGATCTTCTTAAACCTCGATATATCGAAAAGAGCTAGTTGGAAAGGTGAGATATGATTTAAAAACGTGTCGCAAACAACTCAAAGTACTTTTAATTCGATATTAAAGCTAAACCTAAAATTAACTATATATAAACGCAAATCAAGTGACTGAAAGTAAATAGTAGACAGTGAAGAAAGGAGTTTAATTTAATGTTTATTAGTAATAAATTTAAATAACAAAGAATAAATAGAAAAATGGAAATGGTAGTCATCTGGCTCGCTATCAGTCTCTTTAAAGAGAGAAAACTTGTTAGACATTCTTTACACTGACAATATATCGGTGTAAAGAGATATATCAGTGCTGATTCTTGTTTTCATGTTAACACTTTACTGGCCGCTAGCGGTTCAACAACATACGCACGTCCGACCGGCAGCTCAGGCGCAGGTTCTCCCTGGCGCCGGCTCTGTTTCGGTTTAGTCTCTCCAATACCACTCTTTTCGTTCATCGCGAACGGTAAGTTTTCCAAATTGGTATAGAATTGTGGGAGCTTACAAAGCAACGCAACTGACGCATCTGAGCAAGGTACCTTAGTACTAAATAACAAATTACTGCTCAAATAATGGAAAAGATTGTCGGCGATAAAAGAAACCGATTAATCGGTCGGTAAAGTGTTAACCTAATTGCCAAATAAAAATGACGAAATCGAACATGAGTTTTAGCGTGGCTTTATGTTAAGTTTTAATACAAAATGAAAGATACATTCGATCGTGTGCAACATTTCTTAAAATGATATTGTACTTGTTGAAATATCGATACCAGCACTTGCTTCGACAGTAAACAAATTTCTAAACAAAAATGACGAATTCAACATGAGGTTTGGTTTTAACATAAAATGAAAAGTACTTAGAATTGTTTACGACATTTTTTCAAAGTTATATTGAATTTTGAAAAATATCGGATAAGAACAAGTTAAATTTTGAACGACAATAAGTAACGTTGAATGATCTGTTATAGGTCGATGTATATGCGCCTACCTAAATAAAAATGAAAAAATTTTACTTGGAACATTCTTTTGCATAACGAGTAGCTTCGAAGATAAGTGCGTGTATAACTTGAAATGGGCCTGTTTATGTTCTTCAATAGAAATATGTACATACATGATAAATCTAATTCGTAAGAGACTCTTACATGTCAAAATTGCCTACTAAAAACCTACTAAGTGGGGATTTCTATATGGTTGATGCTCGCTATACTCCTACTTTGATCCCACGAATGTGTATGGATATTTATGTTACGTCGCATGGAGCATCTGCACCCCAGCCAACGCTACCTGGTAGCCAGCGGCCCACCTACCTGCTCACCGACCCTCAATAACCTCAAGGACCCGTCATAAAACATCAACTTCTAGCTTAATTGCTTCCACATGTTGCCAAGCAATCTATTTGTCTAGAAGTATTTTCAGTTTATGTATTTAGGAAAAGTCCTTGATTTTATTAGGCTCTTAAAAAACACGGAAAAAGCAGGTAGACTGGGAAAACCCAACACATGTCCACCGAAAACAACGGGTTTTTCCCAGGAATGAAATCACCCCCGACCCACGTTGGTGGGAGACTTCTTCGTCTCCTTCTGCATTCGCATGGGTCTATCCAATCGGCATCGCGGACGTTTACCCTCACTTCATTGACAAAGGTGTGAATAACGAATCCGCGTTCTTCGTTCAAAGGGCACACCCACATCAAGCTTTCCTTCGGAAAAACATAAGAACGAAGGGGGGCTCGTGCAATCAGCAGTTCGAATCAGTTGTCACCAAAGATCCACTCAAGTCAGTCGATTACAGTCAGTCGTCACAACACCGCGAAGTTTCAGATCGCACTCATCCGTAATCAGTTTCGTCAACCATTCGTTCCTGAACTCCCGCGCTCTCATCCTCTGACCTTACGTTGTACATTCGGGCCGAGTCAAACATCACAACCGATTCATTTAACTCAACTCATCGTGTATACTCAGTGTCATAATAAACCACAACTGGAACCTCGTTACATCAGTGTACTCTTCAATTAACCACCTCTATTAGCCTAATCGTAGTAGGGGATCGATCATCTCGCGGCGTCGATTGAACAATCATAACGGGAATTTACGACTCCTGTCTGAACAATCGTAACGGGAATTTACGACTCCTATTGATGCGCTTCTCCGCGATCGCGTCTCTCCGTGAATGATCGAACGTTTTGGTCCTTCGATCCGGATTTGTGTCAGTCAAAGAGTGCACCACCAGTGACCACACAGCATCACGAGGGTCACCTCCGTGAGGGAACCTCTTCTTCGCCAATTACACATTCTCCTACCGAACAGCAACGAGGAGCAACCGATCGTCGGATCGACGTCCGCACCGCAATACCAAGGTAAGCTCGCTCAGATCATCGAAACCCCTCATGGCTCCCCCTCAGGAAGAGCGCGTACGACAATTGCTGCGGAAACGCGAAGGATTCAGGGACGAATTAGAAGCGTTTCGCACAGTGCTCAACAATTATGAGGAAGGGACACCCGTGCATGCTATTCAGCGCAATTTAGACGACTTAGAGGGAGAGTCTGCCGCGTTCAAAAAGGGCCAATGCGAATTGGACGACAGAGATGAGGGTCAAACACGGAAGGACCGTGTTGACCTACAACAGAAGTTCTACACCATCGCCGGGCAGGCGTCCGCCATCCTTGAGAAGGCAAACAAGCAATCAGAGCCATCCATCACAAGTCTTGCAACGAGGCTATCGAACATTCCATTGCCGGAACCCGTCGATTTACCGAGAATTCAGCTACCTACCTTTTCGGGAGCCTACGATGATTGGCCGGGATTCGCGGATCAATTTCGCTCCACAGTTCACGATAACCCTCATATAGACGACTACAAACGACTGATGTATCTCCGTTCTTGTCTAAAGCACGGAGCGGCTTTAGCGATCGCGTCAGTAATGTGGCAGCTAACTACGCAGTCGCGTGGGAAATATTAGAACGAAGGTACAACAGACCAGCCAAAATTGTCGAAAGACACTTGCAGGAGATATTCGACGCAGCCTCCTCATCACGGACAGCACATCGAGATTTGCAGTCCTATACGACCAAGTTAGAAGCGCATTACAAAGTCTTGGCAGCCATCGGACAACCAATCGCAGATGCCCTGCTGTTGTACCTATGTGCCGCTAAGCTGGACCTGGAAACCGATTTAACATGGAAAGACAAGATAAAATCCACACCATTCCCAACGTTCACGGACTTCCTGCAATTTTTAAACGAGCGTTGTCAGGTCATAGAACCTGCAAGAACGACACGCCAACCACGAGGGCATGCATTTGTCACGTCCCGATCACCGCCACTCTGCCCAATCTGCCGTGGACCACACAAAATTTGGAGCTGCAACACCTTTAGGACAAAGGTTATCGACGAACGGATTCTAGCCGCCGAGGAAATCTCAGCGTGTACTAATTGCCTGCTAACAGGACGCAAGCTGCAACACTGCACCGCTGGATCTTGCCGTATATGCGAGCTACGCCATCACACGCTCCTACACAGATCAGACGCGCCAATGAGCAATTGAACGCCTCCGACAACACCCACAAGCACAAGGAGAGCTCCGTCAAACCGTTCAAATAACACATCACCGACACAGTCACATCCTAGTCCTTCATCCAACCCTCAACGACGGAACAGACAATGACTGAGACGGGCAGGCGCAACAAGGGAGACCGACTCACTGACCATAACCCCATCCAGCACATTATCCAACGATCCGCTAACCACTGCATGCGTCAATATTCTAAACAACAAAATCCAACCAGTGCGCTGTCGAGCCCTGTTAGATACCGGCATGAATTTCATAACTGAGCGGCTTGCAAACTCCTTAAGACTTCCTCAATACAAATGTTCGGTGCCAATCGGAGCCCTCGATACCCTATCAGTCACTGCAAAGCGTTCCATTACAGCCACGATCACCTCCTCTGACAAAGCCTACCAACGCACATTGACGTTCCTGATCATACCAACAATTTCGACATTAATTCCAGACCAATTCATAGATCGTTCCGCAATCACGATACCTAAGAATATCCCGCTAGCTGATCCAGCATTCCATGTGCCAGCCCCAATTGACATTTTGTTAAGCTCAGGGGCCACCGTGGCCTCATTGTGTGTCGGTCAGATAAACCTTAACTCATTAGCCGGCCCCGATCTGCGCCTGCAAAAATCGCGATTCGGGTAGGTCATCGGGGGGAGCCCACCTTCCCCAAGAACTGCAAGGGTCTTTCATGCCTCCACAACGGATCTGGAGACGGACCTCACCCGCTTTTGGGAACTCGAAGAGGGACCTCGGACGGAACACTTATCAGACGAGGATCGACGATATGAGGAACATTTTCAAAATCACGTCCAACGCGCCAACGACGGGCGATACATCGTCGCACTCCCCTTTAACGACCACATCTCGTCACTCGGATCATCCAAGGCAATGGCGATGAAACTATTCGCCTCTCTCCAGCATCAATTCAGACGAAATCCACAATTCGAAACAGCGTATCGGGTGGTCATTCAGGAGTATCTGGACATCAGCCACATGACTAAGATCGCGCCACACCACCAATCGGATAACGAGTACTACTTGCCCCATCACGGCGAGTCTGGGCAGCGAAAGTCGAGTGGGACGAATCTCTCCCATCAGATCTACATTCAGAATGGAACAGGTATTACCCTCAATTGCCACTCTTGAACAATATCACGTCCCCACGCAAGGCGATCATTGACTCCGCAACTGAGATCGAAATGCACGGCTTCTGCGACGCCAGCGAGAAGGCCTACGGCACCTGTGTCTATCTCCGTCAACCCTGACGGCCGCGTATAGACACAGCTGCTGACCGCGAAATCAAAGGTAGCCCCGCTCAAATCCCAAACCGAGTCAAACATCACAACCGATTCATTTAACTCAACTCATCGTGTATACTCAGTGTCATAATAAACCACAACTGGAACCTCGTTACATCAGTGTACTTTGCAATTAACCACCTCTATTAGCCTAATCGTA
Organism: Bombus impatiens; assembly: GCF_000188095.3. Taxonomy (NCBI): domain Eukaryota; kingdom Metazoa; phylum Arthropoda; class Insecta; order Hymenoptera; family Apidae; genus Bombus; species Bombus impatiens. Next base: position 11,765 of record NT_176577.1, read on the forward strand.
GTAGGGGATCGATCATCTCGCGGCGTCGATTGAACAATAGTAACGGGAATTTATGACTCCTGTTGATGCGCTTCTCCGCGATCGCGTCTCTCCGCGAATGATCGAACAATTTATATACAGGGTATGATGACCGATTAACAGATACAAGCGGGCACGAGGCGATTCCTTATGAAAATAAGTCGATAGCGCGGAATAAATTTTTTCTCAAGACGCTTTGTTTCCGAGAAATATAAACGTGAAAATTTACCATACGCGTGTACTAGGTTGATTCTTAACTAAACATGTTCGAACTTTACTTCCTTGCAAATGAAGCCCAGAACGGACAAATTTTATTCTACACTTTCGACTTGTCTTTGCACATAGAACAACATCCTGCCGATTATTTAGCCATGTTCAAGTATACTTGATAAATTTTCAAACTCGATTTTCACGAAAACTACCTTAAATGGAAAAATGTTATTGCAGATTTTTATGCAGAGTATTTATTGCGATTCTTAAAAAACGCGCACGACCTTGAAAAAGACATTAAACGTTTCTGCCGCCTAATTCATCTGCTGACATAATTTAAATTACATAAAAAATTTTTCTTATATCATCAAAAACAACGAAAATATTTAGCTGGCCTGTTTTAAAACGCCTTCTATACATAGATACATGATAGTTTTGTAGACATATTTTACGGACTTGCATAAAACTTTACGCGTGTAGGTACTCATTTCAAGGTAATGTCCGTATTCCCTAACGAGTAGTAATATACAGCATGTCCCACAAACTTAAACGAGCAAGCCGCGAGGGCTTTACCTACAGACAAAAGCAAAGAAATGTGTTGAGAAATGTTAGGGTTGGCATGATCGCTAGTTACTACAAGCTAAGTTGGTACGACTTCTAACGACGCTCTTTTGTCTTAAAAGTCGACCACGTGTTAATTGACCGAGTGTATTCTGTGTGTTAAGACGTGTTGTACGAGACGATAAAATATATTGGAGAAAATCGAATCTGCGTGCATCGATTAATTAATAAACCCAAACCTATATCCTTTAACAAAACGTTATACCGAGTTTGTCCATGAACGCCTCCTACAGATTGAGAAACAAATACCGTATGCATGAAATGGATAATAATGCGATTATTGAAACTCGGCAAAATTTTCAAAATGAAAAATGCGTCGTTAGTTATTTCATGCACACGATATTTATTTAAACACCGCTGTTACGCCACAAGGGTTACCACAAGTTGTATTTCTAACAGTCGCTCGCGGTCCTACAGCGTCGCAGGCAGATCGTCTGTCCGACGGAACATATACAATGTATCGACGAGCGTGTAACGTCGATTCACATCAGAGACCAGGCCACACACCGCGAACAGGATAGCACCCAGATGTCTGCACATCCTTGGCGCGTACCCTCAAGAGTCTTAAGGGGGTATTCTGATCTAGAAGCATGAATTTCGGGCGATTTTTGAAGCTCTGCATAAGCGAAACAAAAAATATTTTTGCTATTCTTCATTTTAGCATTTGTTTATTGATATTTCGAGATTACGTAAAAAATTCACTGGAAAAAAACTTAATATTTAAAAAGTTATGAGCTGGCAAAGTGGGTGCTGCCAAAAAGTGGGGTGTCGTGGCGTGCATGATTTCAACCCTTCTAGTCATCCGAAACAAAAAATGTGAACGGATTCCTAATTAGTATGGATGCCGCTATCGTCTGAACCTTGGAAAAGTCAATACAACATTTTTTCACAAAATAACGGCCGTTTGAAAAAAAGTTTCTTATTTCGCACGTTTTTTTGACAATTCCAAACGTTTAAAAAATAGTAATATTAAAGATTTTGAGCTGAGCGTGGTCCGGACGATAGAGGAGTATATAAGGAATATTCAGACCGAATTTAAAATAAATCGGTTCATTAGAACTTGAGATATCGTTCCCGCCAACTCGAAAAAAGTAGTTTCGAGAAAAACGCGTTTAAAGTTTTGAAACGTAGGTACTCGTGCAGCGTACTGTTTACTGCACATTGGTCCCGGTCGGACCGGAGCAGATGCTGCGTGACAAAAATGGCTGTAACTTATAAAATAATTGAAATTTTGAAAAATCTTTTTAAGGACATATTCTGGAATGTCTAAACTTTGAAAATATGAAAAAAAATTTTCGATTTTTTCAAATTTCTAGACCAGAATACACACTTAAGTACCCACCAGGGGTCTTGGAATTTTCATAGTTAAGGTCCTTCGGACCAAGCGAGTATTTCCTGTCTTAGATTTCCCTTTACGTTTATTGTTTACTACGTGTTAGCTTAGAAAGTTGGTTTTCTTCACATCTGGTATGTTCCGTTAGCAACTTTCTCGCGAGGGCGGCTAAAACCCTTCCTGTTCCACCAACCGTCTTATTATCCAATTGGAGACGGTGTCTACTGCCCTCACTTCCTTAACCAAAATTGTCATCAACAAATCCAATAGTCCCGTGCCCTTAGGCGCGCCCACCCCTAGCTTTCCTCAGACACAGTATCGTCAGTAAAACTTCACTTATTCTGTATCCTTAGAATAGTCAACATATCTTTACCGGTCTCTATCCTTATAACAGTCGCGTACTTAACGTATCGTTGTAACTAAGTTTTACATAACGTGGATGAAGTGAATTGTAATTTATGTTAATTCAGTTTGTATTCCAGTTTGATTGTTGAATTTGTAATAAAGTTCAATTAAAACAAAATTAATAGTTGTGTTACGACTCAGCTATAGTTATTTTATCACCCAACCCTCAGGTTTACGTGACAAGATAACATAGTTGTCACCAAGCAGCGAGATCTAGAGACGTCGATTTTGGTCCGTTACTTTTTCCACACAAGAAGGTGACATACGTGATCATAGGCGCGAACGGTGGCGTGACCCGAGCATAGTGGGGGTCGTCTCCCAGGGAGACAAAGAAATGATCGAAAGGCAATCAGTCCCTTCTGACGAATCAAACGTGATACATCGAGAGGTCTGACGATTAAAATTAAAAACGCATAGTCTAACGTATTCATTGAAAGATATCGTAAAGTCGGGTCAACTTTCTGTAATATATTTACTATATTCATTGTTGAACAGTCCGTGTTCATCATATTATTGTCAAATATACTATTTTATGTTAACCTATTAATACAGTGTTACATTCATTGAACCACGTCTGTTATCTTAATCGAAACAGGGGAACGACTATTTCGCGACGTCGGTTAAGAGAATCGTAACGAGAATTTACGCCTCTCGCTGATGCGTCCTCGCGACCGCATCTCTCTGCGAACGGTCGTACCAACTGTAACAAAGCGTTTATTGACAAATTTAATATCTTTCTCCATAATCTCCATAAATCTGCAATACCCTTCCTTTGTATTTGTGTGCATTATTGAATTGAATAAGACACCGATATAACAAGTTATAAATCACAGTTTATTCCAACAACTTTGTAAAGAAGATAGTTACGCTGGTGCTCATGTATAAGATAAATAAGTGACTGATCTATGGGTGTCCCGGGTACACCCGGTCAAAGGGATGTTGACTGTTTGAAAGATGGAAAATCAGTGAAGTTCGGTGATGATACTGTGGCGGAGGAAAGCTAAGGATGGGTGTGTCTAGCGCACAGGACCATCGGATTTGTTGAAGACAATTTTGGTTAAGAGAGTGAGGGAAATAGGCTTCGTTGTTAATTGGTTATTTGCTATGGTGGTGGGTGAGGAAGGATGTTAACCGCCCTCGAGATAATGTTGCTAGTGGGAGGCCTCATACGTGAGAAAAGGCAACTTTTCCGTGTCAACCCGTGGTGGACAATAAACTTCAGGAAACAATTCAGCGAAAAAATATCTGTTCGGTCTGAGGGACCTTGACTAGGAAATTCCTGAGATTTATGGAAGGTACTTGAGACTATTGAGGGTACGCAGTAAGGATCTGAAGACTGCGGTGTGTGGCCTGGTTTAGGTAAAGTGTTGCCCGACGTAACCGTGTTACTTTATTCTGCAAAGACTCGATTAGTGTTTATTTCGTTGAGAAACGCGGCAAAATGACAGAAACATCAGCTTCGGAAATAGGGTAGGTTCAATGAAAAAGGCACCTATATATTCCATATAGCAGTAAACGTGTTAACAGATACTAACTGACCAACCTGATGGCATACGCTGCACCAAGAAATAGGTTGGAAAAATAGTGAAATACGTCAGAATTATAAATAGGAACGATTGGAATCTTATGTCCATTAAGTGGAAAAGGCGGCTGATTATCGACGAGCCATAAAATCTACCTCTATAAAACATGGTTATTGATATACAAGGCACAGGCCTAGGTTCCAGCGGCAAAAACGATTATTCGAACTGCACAAAAAGACACAAAGTAGATTTTTATCCCCTTACCATACCATTTAACTCGAAAGAATCTGGGCCCAAACGTTGCACCTGAATGAATGGTCGGGAAAGGAGCCGAAGTGGCGGAGACAAAGTGTCGGAACTTGAAACATGAGATCGTGCGACTTAGTGCGTAGATAGCTGCGCCCGTGTTTAGAAAAAAGACACTATTCAATACATTTACACCAGGCCCGAGATTAAGATCACGAGTGGGATTCGTGATGTTCACGTTTGACATGAAATTAGACCACGAGCCTGACTCGCGATATTCAAGTTTGGCTCAAAATTCTCATCGCGACTCAGATGCGTAAAAGTATGGCAAGGGGTTAGGAATCATCACACACGTAAATGAATCTCAGCTGAAAGACTTTAAACAAACCACACTACGACCAGTAATCAGAAAAATACTCGATTGCATGAAGTTCTACTAAAAAAAGAAAAGAAACATCTGAAAACTTCCTAAAGTCCTAATTTTATGTCTGCAGGTATTTGAAGCGTCTTCCTGCACAACTCGTAGCAAATTTAAGAAATCAATTTGTCGATAGAATCAATCCACTTTTAGCGACATTAAGCGTGTACGGCAAAACTGCTGTTTAGAGAACCGATCTTCGGTGACCTTGACGCTGAACGAAGGAGCGAGGATGTCGTATGCCGACGTCCTGGAAGCAGCCAGAGCGAAGGTTCCGCTCTCGGACCTCGGCGTGGAGCGGGTAGAGATGAAGAAGGCGATGACGGGCGCCATTACCATC
>NT_176578.1:0-683 GCF_000188095.3 Bombus impatiens
AAAATCTCATTGATTACCCTCATCCCTAAACCCGGTAAACCGATATAAGAAACCAGCTCCTATCGCCCAATCAGTTTTTTACCTACCCTGTCTAAACTATTCGAAAAGATGCTCACGAATCGACTCCTTCCACTCCTAGAGAACTTGGAAACACTCCCAGATCACCAATTCGGCTTCCGAAAACAACATTCAGCAGTAGAGCAAATCCATCGCATAACCCATACGATCAGCCAAACACTCGAAAAGAAAAAATATTGCTCAGCGGTTTTCCTAGTCCATGAAAATAAAAAATATTGCTCAGCGGTTTTCCTAGACATCCAACAGGCATTCGACAAAGTATGGCATGAAGGGCTACTATACAAGCTTAAAAAGATCCTACCTCACCCCTACTACTAAAAAGATCCTACCTCACTCCTACTACTCCATCCTAAAATCCTACCTAACCAACAGACAATTCATGGTTAAATGCCTAGACGCCACTTCCGTAACATTTCCAATAGAATCCGGCATACCCCAAGGTAGTGTCCTCGGACCCCTACTGTACTCCGTCTACACTGTCGACCTACCTATATCAAACGAGATAACAATAACGACATTTGCAGACGACACAGCGCTATTAGCTACCCACGCAGACCCGGTAATAGCCTCATCCACTCTCCAGCGAAGTCTCGACTCCATGGCAA
>NT_176578.1:1579-24770 GCF_000188095.3 Bombus impatiens
GAAATAGCAAAATATAGCGACAGATATAGCAAAAGAGTCAACAAACACCGAAACCCCCTAATCACTGGACTACTTGATACGACGGACGAGATTCGCAGGCTGAAAAGGCACTACCCGCTAGTCCTAAACGCTAGATTCATTTAGTTATCCAAATTAAGTAATATTCACTTATTTATAACTTACTTGTAAATTATACTTATCTATAATAAGTACTAACTTATTATAAATAATCAGCCATGTCACTGCGCCACGCCAGAAAAATTACTAAAAATTCTCAACGCGAGAATTGATTGTAATTTTAATAAATAAAAAAAAAAGAAAAAAAACGTCCTGTCCTCGGACAAGACAACACTTGTGCTTCAACCCTGGAATTTTCTCTACGGTCATGGGCCGCTACATCAACAAACATTCTAGAAGAAGCTAGAAATGCAAAGAAAAGATTCGTAATACTAAAGGGATAACAAAATGAAGATCTATTCGAAAGCTATTGACAAAGGAATTAAGAGGAACGTCCTTGATAAAATTTAAGAAATGTTTAAATGGAACTATTCTAATCACCGATAATTACTGACTACTTGAAGAAATATTGCTTTGACCGACTTCTGTCTAATGAAATTTGCAAAAGTGATAAATCATCTACGTTACTGGTCTTATTAATGGCAGCTTTTATTTTCCATGCTTTTACGTTATATGGAAATGCGTTTCTACGTGCTGTTATATGGAAACGAATGTGAGTGTTTCTCGTTTATGAGTTCCTCTGCTACACAAATTTCATTTTTAGAAATGTTCCAGCAAATAGATGCCTGACCCAAATGTTATAAAATATGCACGGAATTGATTATAATGCAACTAGGACATCAAAGGAAGTTAAAAGCGTCTATACAGTAGTCTCTTGGTATATCGAAAAGAGAAAAGCAGAAAATATGAAATAATATATTATGGAATTGTTCGATAATTACATCATCTAAAGAAGTGATGTTATTGTCACACAAGGTACTAATTATTTCGAACGAATATCTTACGAAAGCCGCGGTCAAATATTTTTTAAGAAATAACGACAGAATTAAAATAATACTACATTTAATTCACTTACTAGAAACAAAACATTTCTCTTCCACAGTCTAAAATTCTTGCTTAATAGATATATTATCACATCTATTCTTTAACCATATCGAATTATTTCATCAAATGAAAAATCAAATTGATAAAAATCAATTGAAAATAGAAACTTTGAAACAAAAAATTATTAATTATATATAGTCATACAAATTTTGTTTACAATTTGAATAATATTTCTTTGCTTTTGGGAGTATTTAATAAAATATCGTGTATGTTTGCTCCTCGCTGTAAAACAATATGGTAAAGCAATTTCTATGAATATCTATACTGTACTTATGACCATTCTTCAGAAACTTATAAATATTCTTCAGAATCAATATTTGTAGATATCTTAAAAATGACAATTTTTTTAAACGTATCGCGTTTGCTCCTTTAACAGATTTTCCTCTTATTCTACGAAAGAATTATTCATTTTTTGACTCTCACACCAGTCAGTGTCAATATCTGCTCTACGTCCGAGTTTACTTAAAACTATTGTGTATCCTTTCTACATCTGAATCTACTTAAAACTATTGTGTGTCTCCTCTACGTGTAAACCCCTTTGAAACTATTGTCTTTCCCTCTATATCCGACTGAAAACTACCATTTCCTCTCGAAGTACACAATCTTTCACATTGAAATATACTTACAATACGTTTGATCCCACCTCGCCTAAGGACTACGGCCCCGTAAAATATTCAATCAGCCCTGTAACATCATTATCAGCTGTTGAAGAGATCGTTCGCTACAGCACGTGTGTATATAGAGATAGAAGACTGTTTCGCTCGGTTGCAACTTGTCCCCTATTAGGATCGTTCGTTCCAGATTCCTGCGATCGACAATCGCATCGACGTATAGCGTCGAACGAGCACGTAGTACCGTCTCGATCGATTGCCACGCGTATTAATAACATCGTTCAAAGCGAAGATGCAAGAGGACGCACCACGGGAGACGCCAGTGTTTTAATGTTTGCGGGCCACGCGAACAAATAGCCGGCGCATTAAAACGCGTTTGCATATTCATAAGCGAAGGAACGCACTTAAGCGAGTTAACGACTCAACGAGCGGCTGAATATTCTTGACAGCCACGCGAGCGAGCAACCGGCCGTTGCGTTTTAATTAACGTTGCGAACCGTTGTTGACTACCGGCTATCCGTTATGCGTTTCAAATTATCGATCCGACATATCAGCGCTTCAGATAAAATCATCCACGTTTCGACACGTAACGAGCGTAATAATATGGATTAGTTTAAACGTTCTTACAGCAAAAAGTGTTGTTCATTTCTACGCTGGGTAAGTTGTGATGAGATGTGATCTGATAAAGTTTATTAAGTCTTTATGTTTCTTTCTAGAATTGCTCTTCATCAACGTAGTAGTTGTCGTATCGGACTGCAGATTTTTATGAACTGTGAATTTTAATAATGAAATTTTATAAAAGTTTTGCTTTATCTCCATTCTTTTAACCGTTTGAGTCTCAAGAATATTGAAAAAACAGGGTCAAAAGATCCCGATCAGCGCGATAGCGCTTCTCTTAATCGATTGCGAAGAGAAACAAGCGACGCAATAGCGCTCGTCATATTTGTTATTTTTATGAAATACATCTATATTATTATATATGCATATTATTGATTTATAAATATTTCAAGTTTTGTTCAATAAAAATTATTGAGAAGATAACATAATAAAATACAAAATTCCGTCAGTCGTCCATAGCGTTCAAATGTACTGTGACCTTTCGACACAAAATCTAAACAGCGCGATCGCTCTGCTTGGGACTAAAACGATTAAGTTACATCCATAAGTATATGAATTTGTATAAATATTTATAGACCACTTATTAAAGTTATATATTATATATATATATATTGGGTTGGAAGCTAAGTGTTGCGGATTTTGTCATTAGGTGGTATTGATTGAATTTAGGATCTGTTTCCTGATTTATGTGTATTGTTTTCAATCAATGTACGCACCATTACTTTCCATGATTTTTTGTCACCTTCATGTTAAAACTTCATTACTCCATCGGCGTAGAGTTGCTCTTCTGAAAAAGAGAAATGTTCCAATTCGTTTTTATACTCTTCCAAAGCAAATGAGTTCTTATTGTTGAGATAGTTTTAAACGAGCGGAATGAATAAATGATAGTCTGGACGTGCAAGATTGTGGAGAATTTGATAGATGGAGTAGAACATTCTATCCGAGTAGCACCATCTTTGTCGCGTGACGATTGACACATGCGATATGGCGTTGTCTCTTCATGAATTATATTTGAATTTATGCCAACAAAAAGCAAGTATGTATTTCCAAGAATGTTTGTTTTATACTTTACATTTGATTCTTAATTAATCAGCAATACCAAGTTAGTCCAATTAAAGTTGGGGTGAATAGTTATTGTTTAAGCTTAGATCGAAAAACGAAACAAATTTCTGTTCAACCCAACATCAATTAAATTTTTAAAAATTCTCTTTCATAAATCTGCAAAATTTCTGTGAATGTTTGCTCAGTGTTTTGCCTATTCCAGTGGTTGCGATATTAAAATAAAAGGCTATAAAATTTTACTAACAGTAATAACTGTTTTATCATTGTATTATATATTAAGAAATAGTTCAGTAATTGTACAAGCTTCGTTTAAATAAAAATGGTCCTTTTTGACAGGGTACAAAAGCTTTTGAGGAAGATCGTATATGCTTTTTGTAAATTTTCATCATATTATTTATACAGTAGTCAGTCAAATAATTTTGTATGTCGGCTCGGTTTAACATTGTATTTCAAACATGTCAAGCAATCTGTTCGCGGTCTTTCGCTCTCGTCTCAACGATAAGTAGTGAACCGTTCTATCTGGTAATTAATTTTGCATAATAGCCATCGATTAATCGGCCATTCTCGTTTGCCGCTGACCTGGTATCCGTCATTGTCGCTGTCGTGTGACAAATCGACTACGTCGTTTTAGAACATCGTCTGATCAGAAGTAGAATGTGGAATTTACAATAAAAAACATATCGGGGATCACCGTAGAGACATATTAATAAGAGAAATAACATCAGCTTTTTTTAAGAAACTATGGGTGAATGTCGTCAAGAGATAATTACAGAAGATTCTGTGAAATAGACGAAATTTAAAGGAAAATGTGAAGATCTAGACAAAATGTATAATAACCTTCTCGCTTTGCAAGAGAATGCTTTACTTCAAGCATAAAAATGTAGCAATATATTAATTAGAAATAAATACATAACATACATAGAGCAGGTATTCCGGAATGTGCGAAATCCTTAACAACGGTTATATAAATATGTAAATATTAGCGTTCTTAAAAAAAAGGAAAAATAGAAAACAATAATTTTTTGGTACCATTAATAAATCTTGCCTCTAAAAAGATTAATACAACATTTAATGTCGTTTCAAATAAGAATTGAATGTTCATGATGGATTTTCATAACATTTTAGGAACGATGATAACAAAGGCAATGCAATTTCCGATGAAAAAACCAGGAAACGAAATTTCCTCCCTTTGGTCTCATAAATAGTCAATTTGGTGGTATTTGACGTGCCATTGACACGTTTCAATATTCAGCGCCAGATAGACGATACGGGTTTATCATGTTTTGGATACGCCTCGCGTTTTCCCTCGACGAAAGCCGAAAAAAAAGCGTCAGACATACCAGCATCAAATCATTGTGAATTGTTACGCTTCCTGACCTTTGTTTTCTTGATATTATAAAAAACAATCGATAAAATATCTTTCCATTATGATATTTAAAAAATAGCAGTCGATATAGTTGTTGGAGGAAGTGATTGAAATCTTTGAAACGAAGGGAACTATGGTTTACTCTAGATGAACATTTGCCAGTAAAGCATAGCGCAGAAACAAATTTTTTTCTTAGTAATTTTTCGATCAATTTGTTGAATAAGTAAAGTAAGGCCAGTTTATGAGAGTAATTATGAAAATAACATAAAAGTGTTTAATTAATTTGTAGCGGCATTCGACAGGAACTACGACCGGACGACGGCAGCGCAGTGATTAGCGCCTTTGGTTACGAACGTTCGCGACCCGGGCTTTTCAAATCTCGACGCCCGTAGTCCGATTTTTCCTTTCCGCGCGTGCTTTGAAAAATGCAGAAGAAACAAAAGGAACCAATTCAATCCGTGCAAATCCTCGACCTACACAGCAGCAAGCACTATCATCTACATCCAATACCCACCTCAAAGTGTTTCAGTAATTTGAAAAATTTAATTGAAAATTCCGTTTGCATTCAATTTGGTGCAAAAATTTCTAACATATGGAATAAAGAATTCTTGGAAATAAAGATCTATCGTATTATTAATTTTATTAATCTTTTTGATAAGAAGGATTTTTATTTCGAGGAAAACGTGATTGAATCGAAAATAACTTCTAACTTCTCCTATTTTTCTCAAAGTGTAGTTATTCAATTATCATACGAATGTTTGAGAATTCACAGTTTTCCATTTACAATCTCGCCAAGCTTTTCGAAAGAAGTATTCAAAATGCTACAACGAACGAAACAAATAAATCAATCTACTCAATTATTTTGCTCGTTTAATCTTCTCAATTCCTAACGCTCAAAGGACTTTTTAGCGAACACTTTTGGATAAATCATGCCAATACGATTATACATCAAATATTAATTTTCCTTATTCGTTCGTGACCGCGCTGATTCACGCTCGGCTATACCATAGCTCGTTACACGGTTAGAAAAAATGGACGAGCAGAACTAAAGAAAGTGTAATTAGAGGCATTAATCAAATGTAATTGCAGCAATTAACCGAGCCGTTTTAAAGTCTCTCTATACCACGTGTGGTGAATGCATAATTTTCCTTAATAATTAGAGTAAGGACAAATGGAGGCTAAGTGTAACGCAACACCGGCCAAGATACTCCGTTAACGACAATTAGTCTGTCTATATTTTTACCCGACATGATGGTCGTGTGAAGCCATTCCACCCACCCTCGTTTCTTACACAAAAGCCCGCCAAGAAGTCGCGTGAACTTTATATCTCGGGGCAATTGGCAAAAATTCGTAACCAGTTAAGAAAAGAAGAGATATATTTAGAAGCGCAAATTTCGACGAATAGCTCTGTCCATCAATACACTTGTTTCTTCTTTTCTGAGTTCGTTAATTCTTACATTCTTACATTACATCTTTCGTTACATGCGGATTACAGATAAAAAATGTAATAAGTATACTTTTATTTTTGATCTTAACGTCGAATGACAGATTAGTTTTTAAATGAGAATACTGGGTGGTCTTCGAAGAAAGTACTCTAAAAAATGAACGGTCGTGCGATACTCTAAAGATTGAAGAAAGCGATTAAAGCACGTCAGATTCTTAACAAACGAGATAATTGGTGGGTAATATATCTTCTACGATCATCCGATTATCTTATTTCTAAAAATTTGATGTGCGGTTTAGTAGAACGATTTTAGTGATAAATGAAAATTAATATCTGCAATATTTTCACAATTTACTTTTCAAGTTTGAAATATAAGGACTATATATATATTTTGTTATTACATAGAGAAATACACGAAACTAGATAATAATTGTGGTACTGATAATTTTGGTATTTTTTTTATCAGTATGAAGTTTTGAAATTTTTCTTTACTTTTATGGAAATAACTGACTCCGTGTAATACTTCAGGGCTGGCTTTAGAGCCATGACTTTATCCATTTAAACAGTCAGATATCCATATCGATAAATCTTGATATTTAATGGGACCATTTTTAGCATTAATTACGCAAGTATGTAGATACCTTTTATGAATATATTACATGTGTTATATTCAGGGTAGTCCACTAAAAATTACCACTGGAATATCTCCAATGTTTTTAGAGATATGGAAAAGTTTATCAACGAAAGTTGTTAGGTATGATGGCGACTATAATATGGCAGTAGTAACGTTTTTGCAGCCAAAGGAGTTTCGGAGATTTTAAGATGACCTCCATTTTAGATGGAATCGTGTATTTTTGTATGCATCACTTGATGCAGCTTGAATACAATGTAATAACAATGTCTAGAAAAATGTAGTAACTAAGAAATAGATCAGGGGAAGAAAAATCATATTTTTCTATCAGACAAAATACTTTATCAATATATTCCCATGCGATCGTTAAGCCAGACGATTTGACACAAACTGCAGTCACGCTTTGCTCTCATCATATGATGTACCTGACTCACAGCCCGTCTTTGTCATTACAGTGACAATGATAGATGCGGAAGCAGTGGCAGGTGGAACTGCTCAGTTACCATGCGACGTGGAACCGCCAGTCCCTGGAGACAAGCTCCATCTAGTTATTTGGTACAAGGAGGAAGCAGACGCGCCGATATACAGGTAAATTCCACTTTTGCATTCCTTATTTTCGCTTCTCGTTGTACGGTTCAAATCACTCTTGCTTCGCTGCTCGCCTCCAGAATAGAAATCGAGGAAAGCAGCGAGACACGCGGTTTCCTCTTCTAACGACGAGTCCTGACAGTTAATCCTCCACGAATAAAATTTCATTCGCTTATCCAGACAGGAATTAAGCATGACTATTGTTTCTCATCTGCGTTTAAAAATTTAGAGATCAGTGATTGTTATAGATGTTGACGTAGAATGCGCATTATTATGAATATACAATTAGTATATAGTATTCTGTCGTATAATATACTGTATGGTGTAAATGCATAATATGATATATTATGTGAAATGTAGTTGTAAATTGTTTATAACTTGAAAGATAAATCTTAAATAACATTTCGCGAATTAAAAAATTTTGAGATAGAAGCTTAATGAAAGTAATAATCGTAAATTAATACATTTTTTATGATGTTGTTACAAAATATCATTTGTTTCAGCGGGCTTTTATCACAGAATAATGAATCCATAATAACTCCAAATAACGAAGTCCGTAATATTTAATTAGGGGTCCATAATAAACTTTTTTCAACAACTTCTGCTTACTACACATATACATCTACTTTTATGTTTAATAAAAAATATCGAAACACGCATTATTAATTTATTTCGAAGTAAAATTAAATGGAAACTCGATCTTTAATGCTTAGTAATACTATTAAATGAAACATTTGTATAATAGCATTATTCAGTAGAATACCGGTATATTAAAAATTATTGAAAAAATCTTTACGACAAAAATATTTAATCGACTGAATATTACATGAATCGTCAAGGCAAACAGTTTTCTTAATTAAATTCAACGCGTATCGCTCCATCGCCCTCAAACCACAGAACAACACTTTAGTCTTCAAACAAGCCGCTCGCGCTTCGAACCAATTGAGTTGCACTTGCAACAAGCCTTAATTAAAGAAGCAACTTCTCGCGTGTGCTATAGCCTGTCTGAAATGAATCGACTGTTCAAGGCCACTAACCAGGAAACCCCCCACCATAGCACCTAACCACTATCATCGTTCAATTTCAATTTAGTCAAAATTACACAACGTCTGTAACGTCTGTAACGTTCAATTAAATTGTTAATAACCCTTTCCTATTGATTAACACGAATGGAAATATAAAACGAATGAAATGAAATGAAAATATTTCTTTGATCATCTTTCTAAAAATATAAATTTATATAAACGATCTAATCCTCCATCTAATGATTCACCAACACAAATATTTTCAAGATTTTCGCAGAATATATAGAGCAATTACATTATTACCGCAGAATGTTCCATTTTCGAGGAAGCAGGCGAGGAGAACTATTTACCATGAGCAAATATTTTGAGAAACCGAGTCAAGTATACCAAAGAAATCGGCTGCCACGTAGAAATCGCGTATCTCACTATTTCGATATCTGTTATTAACCCCTTAACCTACGATTTACGTTCGAGAATTTTGGACCAAAAACGTAAACAAACTATTATATATTATATTATATATTATACTTGGCCCGATCATCTACTACGGGCTATGCCCGTAATATTTACGTTTAGCCCGATCATCATACTACGGGCTATGCCCGTAGTTGTAGGTTGAGGGGTTAAAACGATGGTAAAATCTCGATTATTTGAATCTAAATGTAATCCAACTCAAAGAAATCGAGTGTAACTTGCAAATCGCATATCTCACAATTTTGACGCACTTATTAAAAAAGGACCTTAATTATTTGCAAACTTAAACCTAAGCTAAATCGAAAAAGTCGATAGCCACTTATAAATCGCGTATCTCAAAATTTCGACGTCCTATCATTAAAAGAAAAAAGTTACAAGGAATTTTATAATGATTGTACAGATCCTTTAGGCTGTTCATGATGATCCGTGCAGTAGAATCGCAAAATTCGCTCCTCTCGAACACCATTCTTTTCGGAAGTTTGTTTCCGCCCGTGAAGGACTTTATACCTCTGAAACGTTGTCAATCTCCTCTATTTATTCGCTGTTTGTATTTTCGCGTCTGGTCTCTTTATTACCATCACCTTGCCTCACGTTCCTTCTTAATGGAGATTTAAATTAAGTTTCGTGGGATTTACAGAGACTCCTTTAACATTCTACTTCATATTCTTTTATTTCGTTCTATATCACTAAACTTAATATACGGCTTAGTCGATTGCAGATAATCGAGTGTTCCTCGAACAGAAATACGTGGGTCATTTGAAAAGTTCTAGGACGAGATAGAGACAAAGTACAATAGGAAATTTCTAATTTATCATTTTTTAATAATTTTATGGTAATTCGTAGCCTTTAGTTTATTTTACTCTCTGGCTGATTTTCACTCTCTGATGGCAATAAACTGTAATAGACAACGAAGAATTTAGAATAAACACTTTAGAAAATAATTATCTCCTTGTCCATAAGATTTCCTGCATTTACGACACCAGATTAAAGACATAAATAGATTCTAAATTTTTGTAATTATAATATTCATTTGTACCTATGCTAAATGAGCTGTCTCGTAAGTTACGAATAATGGAATACTCCTAAACATAATTTAAATAAAAGATTTGAAGATTTCAAGCAGACATTCTATTTATCACAACTTAATAAAATTATTCGTCATAATAGTAAAAATAGCTTGAAAACGATATAAGCCATTCCATTCCATTACAAGAATTTCCTAATAATAATCCACGTATTAAAATCGTTATACGTAATTGCACAGGATAATTAAAGTAGAAGACAGATGGGAAAATTTAAAGGATGGGATTTATCCTGTCAAAGCGTTAGCTCCGTTTGAATTTTTAAATCGTTGCATAAATCGGCGGTTGCGTTTAATTAAAGTTTTCTTCCGGCAACACTATTATCGCTTGACCCAAGTCGCAACGTTATAAAATCTCGTCGAGCGACGAAACTTATAAAAAAGAAGAAAAAAAAGAGAGAAAAATGATAAAACGTCGCGTCGTGAATGTTATTCTCGTCGAGAGATAATTAAAATTTGTCAAACCCGTTGATATCAAAATGCGTGGAAAGCAAATTTCGTCGGCGAACATTTTAATGAGAAACCTCTCGCTTCTCCTTCTCCGAATGACATCTATTGTCACGGTAAAAACGACAGAAACAGATATACGTATAAATATTTATTTAAAATATTTCTCTGTGGTACAGATTAAAAATCAATTTACGTATATAAATTGTGTTGAAACAATTAATATCGATGGATTCGTTTCATGATCAAAGCATCACGATTTGTTTTGCTATTTAATGTTGCCCTTATTTAATATTATGAGTTCTTAAATTTCTGGTCTACCATTTCTTTTCTAAAGATTCTGTAAGAGATAAACAAAATTGAAGTTCAGAGCTCCTTAAAAATACTCACGAGCAAAATTCAACAACTCCGTACTTTTATAATAGTTTTGGTTAAATGTATCTTTCAAATTTTGCAGAAATTACAATTATAAAATGTAAAGATTCTATGATCAAAAAAGAAGAAACTTGATTGTTTGGATTAATCGTAACACAGTCTGTTCGAACAATCAAACAACTTCGTCTTTGTCTGAGAGATATAAACTAACATCTAAGTTAAATACAATAATATAAAAATCCGATATAAACATCATTAAGCTGTTTAAATACTTGGTCGAACAAAAACCTAGTTCACTTTTTAATTACTTTTTCATTAGAATCTTTTAATAAGGCACTTATGTATGGACCGCCTGTGTATGTGAAACTTTTTTCTTATTTTTACACATATAATGCGCTAACTTTTTTTTACTCGTCGTGTAAAAACTTACGCTTTACAACCAATGTCGCTTAATTCCTTATTTTCTTTGCTGCTCAAACACGTTGACGTTAAAAAACATCTAAATAGACCAACATTTATAAAATATACCAATCGATAAAATCACATTTCTATTTTAAACTCCCCTGTCGCAAGGTCGCTACCAGGATCGCTAACATTCCAAGAAGAGAAAATGAAACGACGAAAAACGAGATTCGTAAAAAAAGAGAAAAAAAATGAGAGAAACGAAGAAGAAAGAGAAACATTCTCGTCTGAAATCGATACAGTACAGTTCGATGGCGCGAATTGCGAGTTGGACTGGATTATTCAACCTGCGCCTGGACAGGTGTTCTCGAATCTTTCCCTCTGATATAAAAGGCCACGGGCAGGATGAGGTTGTGGCCGACCGACGCCCCCTGGGGCTGGCTCTCCGAACCGGTCCTGGGAGGACGTTTATACGCCCGTTCCGATCGTTTCACCTTGTCAAGTCTCTCTGATATCGTGTGAACGACTTTCCTTCGTTCCACTTTCGGCCCGAGATTTTCTGCGATCGTTCAAACGATGTCTTGAGTGCAGAGATCGCAGTTTTGAACGTGTTTTAAAACGCACGTGTATGGTACAGAGATGAGAAAATGAATAACCGAACGAAGGAATGCGGATCTGATCGGTGATTTCTGATTGACCGAATACAACCATACAGATAAGTATTGACTTTGAAAGTGTCGCATGCAGTGGCGGATAAAAGAAAGTTAAAAATTAATACACTACGAGTTTTAATAACCTTTGTAGCAAAGATTGTTGAGCATATTGGTAACAGTCTCTATATATACATGTGTATACAGGGTGTAACAGAACATGTGGTGCTCACTTCAAGACCTGATTCTAGCAGAACAGTGAAAAAACCTCGTATACGCATATGCTTTATCTGTCTTCGTTTATGAGATATAACGAGTCTATTGCGTACGCAACACCTATTGAAAATATTGAAATACTAATATTCAGAATACAAAAAGCTTTTCAAGAAATTCGGGAAATGCCTGGTACTATTCAGAGTGTAACCAGATCCGTGACAAGACGTCTATAGGCTAGCCTTGAAGCTAAGCAGTAATTTTGAACATTCTCTGTAAAAATAAATATATCACGGCAAAATAGAAAATTTGTTACATCTTATAAACGAAAACAGATAGAATATATGTTTATATGACATTTTTTCATCGTTTTTTAAATGTACAATCAACTCCTAAAGTGTATCCCACAGGTTCTGTTATACCCTTCAGGTAACAGGTTCTGTTATAGTAAATATAGGGTGGGGCGATAATCGTATTATAATCAAGCAGAGGGCGATTCTACGTGAAAAAATAAGAAAAAGGTTTTGTATAACATTGTTTCATTTAAGGCTTCGTTTTCAAAAAAATAAACTTTGAAGATTTGACAATTTGGCTAATTCCGGACTGGACAAAAGGAAATAATCGATAGAGTTTTAAATTGCATTTGAAAATAAGTAAAAAATGTAGAATAACATTTTTTCATAAAATGCTTCATTTCCGGCAGAAGTAAATTTGGAAATTCATCATGCACGTGTACAAGACCAGTTTTTAATTTAACATATTTAAACCTTATTTTCTTGAAAACGAGACTTTAAACGGAAAATTTTATTTTACATTCTTTTTACTTATTTTCATATATATTATAACATGCCGTGAAACTCCCAATCAATATTTAGCCTCGTTAAAGTATACTTGGCAAATATATATATTTTTAACTTATTTTTTCATATATATCGAAGTACATCCAAATTTGTACATGTCCCATCCTATATAATACATATCAATTCTGATACGTATTATTTAATATTAGTAATGTACACATGATAGGAATAAATTAATAGAATTATAATAAAATAATTAAGAAAATAAAAGCAGTGGAAAGCATACAATTTAAGTTAACATGAGAGATCGACCAAATACTTATGATCGATATTATATTGATCGCAGATTGGTAGTTTCAGTGTTAGTAAATTTTAACTGAAACGTACGATGATAATTCTTATTCACACTCTTTTAACGAACATTTCGCATACAAAATCACCAAACCTCGAATGTTCGCCACTTCGAATTGGAAACTCTATTTTTAAACGAGAGGGTTTTTTAATCACCAACGATCGGCAAATGTTTGTGTCGGTGCTTTCATTGGCGACCTTCGATGATATTTTCGTGCGTTTTAAACGGCTTCGAATCGGATCGATTTTGTTGTAATAACGTGACAGGGTAAATAAGGGATGGACAGGGAAAAAACAGGACGTTCATTTTAGAGCGGAACGAACGTTTGTTTGAAGTACTACGCTTGAATGGAAAGAAAATAAAATTCGTGATGTTGCCGATAGTGGATTTGATCTTGAATGATCTGTCGAACTTATAGAGATTTACATGTATATACAAGTTAATGTTTTCTCGATGGATCACCCAGGTTGAAGGATTTCAAATTATTAATATGTAAATAATGATTGTAGTATTGGACGTTTTATGTTGCTTTTATTTATTTATTTATTCTAAAGTGATCACATTAACAATGAAGTTACAAGCGATCATCAAAAGTAAATAATTAGTAATTAAGTATTTACAAAATTAGATGATACTCAACTATTTAGAATATTGAGTAGATTTATATAATACGTTCAAAAAACACTGACGCATTATGAATGCTTTTAGAATTATCACGTCAGACTTCAAGTCATGTTGCTTTATATTGCTTTATGTTGTTTCATGTTGCTTCATGTTGCTTCATGTTGCTCTTGCTGTGTATCATGCTTTCTTTCTTGCTCATGTTGTGTATCTGAATGATTATCAAAGATTTTTAAAAAGTCTTATTACTTTAAAGCTTTTATTCTTTTATTAAAAAATGTCAATATGTGCATTTCTATATTCTTCACATTATTTGATGATTACTCGTGAATGAAATTTTCCAAATATTGAAACAATTAGCCTTCTAATATTATATAATCCCATTAATAACTTATACAACGCTAATATAGTTCCACGTTCTTACAATAATTACACAATGCTATTCTATTACTATGTGAACAATCTTATAATTTTGTAATTTATCAACATTATGGTTCTGTCATTCTATGAATATAATTCTGTAATATTAATCTCCATATTTCAGTAATAAAAATTTCACTATTCTTTCTATCCTGATTTCCCAACATTCCACATCCTCCTACTAACGTGTTTCGGCATTGCCATCTTTTACCTCTTAATTTCACTATTTTATAATAGTACGATTCTACAACTCTCCCTTATTCCACATAGTTTGACACCTCTCACTAGCATCGTACCATACCGCTACATTCTATATTCAATACCGTCGCAAAATTCTTCGCTCTCGCACGTCGTCATATTATATTTACGCAATATCCGAATTCAATTCACGCTTCTGTAATTCTACCATTTCATTTCCATGCCATTCCATATCTTTTCATCGCTTGGAAAGAATATGACGACCCATTAAATTCAATTTATCGCGTGAAACGAAACGAAACATCCTAGGCTACGTCCTCCGTATCTGTACATGGTCCCGCGCGCGGTTGAATCATATTGTCCCATACATATTGTACAACGCGCGTACATCACGCATATCCGCTCGCTGGTTTATTGTTACTAATAAATCTACTCATTTGACAAGCCTTCTGTCCCAAGTCCTCGACTCTACACTCACGAAATTGTCTCATCCTCGCACCCCTCTTATGCGTGGCGCGCCAAACGAACGTCCGTTTTGGATCGTTCTCCACAAAAATCCCAATTTTCTCCAATCAGATACAGTCGGATTTGCGCATCTTTGGCTTAACTTTCCTATTGCACACGCAATATCAGGACGGCTTACAATGGCAACATACGTTATAAGCCCCACAGCCTGCTCATACAACTTAGTATCGAAAGGTTCGTTACATTCAATGTCAAAACCGGCTTCACACTCCTTAGCTGGCGGTGTTGACACTCCAGCCTCATGAGCAATGTCAAACAGATCCAGTATTTGACTTATCTGTACGGATTGATCAAATACAACAGTGGTACCGTTTGGCTTGCTCGAGTGGATGGATAGAAATTCAGTATCAGTACCTAGCATCCTCACATTTAATTTCTCCTTAATCCTAGTTTTAAACACATCAATCATAACCTTCGTTCCAAATGCAAGAATGTCAACTACATACACAGCTACAATCAGATCTTTGGATGCATTCACATACACCCACGGATCACTCATACATGGGTTCAGACTTATACCTTTCAAAATACTGTTAATGTATCTAAACCACATTCTCCCGACTTGCTTCAGTCCATACAGGCTCTTTTTAAGTTTGCACACATATTGAGTTCTGTCTTTTCCTGAAACTTTAAAGAATTCAGGTTGCTCCATGTATATATCCTCATTCAAAGGACTACTGAGGTGTGCACACTCCATATCAATATGTTCATAACTCCACTCATTCTCCGCACACAGAGCAAGCAAAATTCTTAGTGTGTTGCGCTTTACAATTGGACTAAATGTTTCTGAATAGTCTACTCCAGGCTTTTGCCAGAATCCCCTAGTTACGAGTCTAGCCTTATATCAATCAGGGTCCCTTTTTATGACAAGTACCCACTTACAGTCAATCACATTTTGTTCAAAGGTCTTTGCACTATGTTCCACACTTCTTTATTTGTTAAATTGTCTAATTCCCTCGTTATTGCATCAGTTCACTTTTGAGCATCTGGCTCTTTCAGGGCATCGTACACATTCACAGACACACATAAACCTTGAGTCTTGCAAACTGTCGCAACGTGAGCACAACTGTTACACGTCTTTGGCTTACGCAATCTTGGTGATCTCCTAGGCACAGTCGGTACACTCACAACCTCCTCCTGATTATTCTCTGATTAAGTCGTTCCTGAAATAATCACTTTCCCCTTCATCGTTTTCACCATCACTTTGAGTTTCTACATCAATTGGATCGACTTCCCTTTCAAGTTCGAAATCTTCCCATATCCATTCAGAGAGTTTCCTTTTGATGTTCCTCGTGTCCACTTTAATGTTTTTGTAGGAAAACACATTTTCCTCGAACCTGACATGACAAGAGATTATTACCTTCTTGGTCTTCGGTAGATAGATCCTATATCCCTTGATCTGTCGGTCGTAACCTACAAATATCCCTTCGTCTGCCCTGTTATTAAATTTTCCTCCGCCTTGGCTTCTCAGGTACCAGACTGTGCATCCGAATACCCTTAGCCTGCTGATCTCCCCTTGGATGTCGCATCCCTCACTTTTCCATAATTCCAATGAAATTTTATCTCTGATAGCGGTGGATGGGCATAGGTTTCTAATGTGACACGCAGTGTTCACAGCTTCTACCCACAGGTAGTCAGGGAGCCCCGACTGAATGAGCAAACACCTGGACATCTCAACCAGGGTTCTATTTGCTCGTTCTGAAACTCCATTTTGCTCAGGGTTCCTTGGGGCGGTCTTCCTGTGCAGAATGCCTTTCTTCCTTAGATAGCTCTCAAAATTTGCTCCTGTATACTCACCTCCATTGTCGGTTTGGAGGGCACTTATTTTGGACTGATGTAGAGCCTCCACTTCCATCTGGTATTCCTTGAGGCACTTAAATACTTCGCTCTTCCTGCTGATGATCCTAACGTGCATGAAACGAGAGAAATCATCGATGAAAGTTACAAAATAATTACCTCCACCTAATGACCTGCACTGAGCTCTGCCACTAACATCTCTGTGAACAATTTCCAAAGGGCGTTGACACATATGATGAGCTGTCCTCGGGAATGGGACCTTTGTCATTTTTCCCTTCACACAGACTTCACATCTTTCATCGTGTTGCTTGGAGTCCTCCTTCATGCTCCTTACAGGAATCTTCCTCATTGCATTACCATGCAGGTGACCCCATCTCTCGTATCACGATACGGTACTCTTGTATGCCTTTGCCTCAACATCTTCAATGTCTTCGTCATTTTGGCCAGGCTGATCGTTTTCCACGGAGACATTTGCTACGCGCCCTTCAAAGGGTATTGTCTCTAAGTAGTATACATCATCTCCTACCTTTGAGTTGAATACGACGTCTCCATCATCGTGTGTTCCAACGACCTCTTCCCTTGTACACACTGTAATGACACCCTTTTTTGCCAACTGTCTGATCGAGATTAGATTTAGATCTAACTCAGGCACCCACAGAGCGTTCGACAAAGATAGGGTCCAACCACCACAGGACTCAGCCATTTTAATGACGATCGTTCCCTTTCCCTTAACTTCCAGATTTCCCTTGCCAATCCTGATTTGCCGGGTTGCAGGCGCGAAGTTCACAAAGCGATGCCTGTCCGGAGTCATATGATTTGAGGCACCTGAGTCAAGGTAGCTAATCCTCCCCCTATCCATGTGGCTGATGGACGATAAAGCCAATGTCGATATAAGTCTCTTGGATCTCGAGTTGTCTTCTGATCCCTTCTCCTTCTTGTTATCTTCCTGTCTCTTCTTCTCCCTTGACACCAGTACGAAATGTGGCCCCATTTTCCACATTTGTAGCACTTCCAGTTATGTGGGTCTCTGTTCTTTGGTCTCGCGCCATCTTTGTTCTGTTGTGACTTGGGCTTCCATTGTCTCCTGGTCTCCTGGTTCTCGGACGAGTCCGCAGCCGCATCGATCCTTCTTTCTTCGAGTAGAAGGTCGAACTTCACGGCCTTCGTGGTCAAATTCTTATCAATTCTTGTTGCCCTGAGGTACGTCGAGTAATTTGGATCCGCCACGAGGCCGGCCAAAAGGAAACATACCATAACGTGGTCCTCGATTTTTATACTGGCATTGGATAACTTATCACACAGGTCTTGGATCCTTCCGCAGTATGCGGAGATATGCATACTAGGGGTCTTCTCGATCGTGCCACTAGAACTGTCCCGCATGCATAAAATAATGTCCATCGACGCAGATCTCCCATGGACATCTTCCACTGCTTTCCAGCACTCCCTTGCCGTTCTCAAGGTTCTGATGTCCCCGAGATACTCGGGGCGCACGTGCCGGAAAATGTACGCACGTGCTTTGTTATCCATTTTTATACAGTTTGGTCCCAACCTTTCTGCTGCCGTTAATCCTGACTCTACTGCATCCCAGCAGCCCAGGAAAACCAACGAGGCTTCCATCATCGTCTTCCAATATTCATAATTGCCCTTATTCATGATCGGATTCATATCCTTGTCCACATCATTCATTTTCTCCTGGTCGACCATGGCATGATCTCTTCTCGGATAATTTCAGAAAAACACAAAAACTCAACAAATAAATGTCTTTACTGTCGCAGTTTACTGCCCTGAGCCCATAACCTGTTATTAAATATAGGTTTGGGGTTGATATTTAATTGATTCACACAGATTCAATTTATCTTTCAAAACGTACAAAATCGTACAAACGTCTGAACACACCGGATACTCTTAGATAATTAACACGTGGTCGACTCCTAAGACAAAAGAGCGTCGTTAAAAGTCGTACCAGCTTGTAGGAAGTAGCGAGCATACCAACTTAACGTTTCTCAAAAAGTGTAAGGCGTTTAAGCACGGTTACACTATCTCTATGTGGCCTTGGATAGTAGCGCACCGACGACCCTGAAACGAAAGATGGAACCGTTGGGATAAGTTCCCGGGTACTCTGTACCTTGAGGCCCTCGCTTACGTGAGTCTCATCTGGAACTGTCGAGCACGGATAACAGGTCGCCGGCCGGCAGTGACGTGGCCGTACATCCACACGATAGTCCCACCAATGACTAAGGTTGGTACCACGAGGGTCGAGTAAAAGCCCGGAGGGAGTAGTGACCCCTCAGCTCGGCCAATTATGGGTTTGGACTCGTGGTGGCAGTGGTTTATAGCCAAGATGCTGGCAAGAGGGCCGATTTAAGGAGTACTTGGATCACCCGAATGGTCTTCAGCGGGTGAGCAGCGTCCCACCTGCTCCGGAACCGTCCTGGAGAGACGGTAAGGCTTAGAAAACGCTCCGTTCGATCTGAGACGAGTGACAGCTCCTACCAGGCTTAACTAATCCAGGTAGCAAGGTACTGGGTGCCTTGTGCGCTGGTTGGGCGTAATCCCAACCCCTATGGCCCTAGGGGTGCCCGGGTACTGTATAGCGATAGATTTGCGCTCAGGAAAGCACCCGTTATCAAAGATGACAATACTTGCTGTTCTATGACTCTACATGATTTACAGATGGAATATATATGACATTGAGTTTCAAACGTACATAGTTAAGCAATTACCGTAGAAATCTTTTTATCTTCATATTGTGCATTGCACAAGGTGCTCCAGAAATCGTGACAAAACCGGAAAACAGGTGAATCATCGTGTAAAAATAAATCGGAAAAGTATAACAAAATTTTTTTGTACGAGGCTTCATTTTAGATGAAATTGCGTATGGAAATTTATTAACCGTATTGAACATGACTCGTTGATACTCTATATGTAAAAAATGTAAATGAGAATAAGTCGAAAATGTGGAATAATATTTTTCATTTTTCCGCGAAAGATAAATTTAAAAATTTATGTCTGGGTGTACTAAGTCACTTTTTAACTGAACATATTCGAACTCTAGTTTCTTAAAAATGAACTCTGAAAAGGAAAAATTTAATTTCGTATTTTCCGCTTATTCTCGCATGTAGAATAAATTCCGACTCGACTTCTTTCCCCTAGACCGGAATTAGCCATGTTCAAGTTCAACACTTCATGAATTTTCATATCCATTTTTTTTTAAAACAAAGCCTGGAACAGAAAGGTTTTATTCTATATTTTCCTCCTACTTTCGTGCGAGAAATCAGAATCTTTCCGGCTCTACCACGATTTCTGGAACATCCTGTATAAAACATTTAAAAACTAGAAATTATTAAATTAAATTTAATTTTGAAATCCGATTGTCGTAATTATGTTAGACAAATTTGAAACTAGTCCGAAAAGGTACATAGAAATTACAAGATATTTGTTACAAAAATATACGTACTTAACGTAAAATTAGTATACCACATGAATATAGTGGCATAATAGAATAACAGAATAGAACCATAGAATAGAAAAATTCTTGAACTCTGTGGAAAAATAAAAAAGTCTTTAAAATAATCACGCAAAATAAAGCTACAAAATGCAGAACATGCAAAATTTTTCTATAAGAAAATAGAGCATTGTGGAGCTATGATACTATAAAATTCTAAATCTCTGACAGCAGAGGACAAAAGCAGAATGAAAGTATAGAACAATAGAACTGTGGGATTATAAGGTTACACAACTACAAAACAGAAATATTGTAAAATTTTTAAATACTAGGGGAGATAATAAAATAACGTTAAAAATAACCGAGCAATTCTACCTAAAAAAAAATTGTTTTACAAAGTCACAGAAGCCAAAAACCAATAAACGCAACAGATGTAAGTTTCCAACATAGTATAGAGACATTTAAAACAATCCAGAGATTTTGTTCCAAGAAAAGGCACAAATTGCGGACATAATCGCAGACATAACAAAATTAAGAAAACATAAAATCTAATAAACCTACAAATACGAATTTCCGAATGAAAGAATTCTATTCTCCAAAATAAACTATAATAAACCTACTATTCAAAACCTGCTGAAGATTCTATGACGGAGCTCCATGAAATCTAAAGCTACGTATTGAATCTTTTGATACGTGTTATCTCTCTCTCTCTCTCTCTCTCTCTCTCTCTCTCTCTCTCGTGCATCCCTTCTCCCGATTTTTATTCTCGAAAGTTGCTATCACAATTCGATCGCAATTTATGCATAGAAACTAGAAGAAACAGAAATCCCATCTTTCTTGCTATCGTTACAGAGGATCGCGTGCTCATCTTTTGCTTTACGTCCTATTTCTGCCGTGTCTACCGCATAGTCGTTTCCCTTATACCGGTAGAACTTCAAGATCGTGCTTCTTCTTTCCTCTTCCATGGTGAAGCCCTCCTCCAAGCGTTTAAAATGTATGAACATGTTCCAGGTTAAGATTGAAATTATATATAAGATATTTCGCTGGACTGCTTCGATGCTTGTGACGTTATCAAGAAGAAATGGGTACTCGTGTTAAAACTACTCGAAGCTCATGTACGAAAAGCACCACAGCTCTTACAGGGGAACGTTTTATGAACTTTTCTTTCGTCCCCCTTTATAGTGTCTGAAAGCGTATACAGACTGTTCGTATTATTACATCTCAGAGGCTTTTTGTAGGTGATGAATTTATAACGACATAGAAGAGCTTCATTATTTTTAGTGTTTACAAATTTTTATTATTTTGTTATTTACAATGGTGTTTCTTTACGCATAATTTAATATCGTTTGAAATAGATTTGTTAAAGTAGTTTAATAAGAACCTTTGAATTATTTATACAGTTTTATCATTTTCGCTATATATATAATTTTATTATTTACGAAGTTTTATTATTTCTACTATTTATAAAATATCGCTATTTTTATTACTTACAAAATTGTGTTACTTCCTACGTGTATATAGGTTTTTTTAATTTGTCATAGTTTTTATGTAATGACAAGACCATGAATGTTTTTAAATTCATAATTATAATTCTTTCTTAGCGAAACATTCTCGTTCTCCATGTTTGTAACAAATCTACCAATTGCGAAAAAAATGTTGGGAACTAATAGTTAAACACTGTAGATTACATTCGACATGCATATATTTTTGTTTTCAATCTTTTTGATATTTTAAATATCTTTCATTTTTTGTTATGATCTTTTCTTTTTCTCCAAAATCTCTTGCGTTTTTGCTTTTGATATTTTCACTGGGAAACGAACTAAATTATTATTTACGCAATTAGTACAACGTTATACTCGTAGTCGGTGAAGGTCAAAGTGGAGCATGTAATTCACTTTTACTAATTGTTAATTTTGCGTTTGAGAGAAACTTCTCGTGGAGGAACGAGATAATCAAACTTAACAGATTAAACTTCACATTCAAAACATCAAACAAGGCCAATTTAAAATTGAATCTCGTGTGACTTGCATATAGAGTAATATATTCTATGTCTGCTGTATTCTCTTAATAATAATTGAATTATCCTGGATTCTACAGATTATATAACAATTCAGATTTCTGGATCTTTAATTAATGAATAAACGAGACATGATGAAATAAATAAAAAAAGAAAAAAGAATCTAGACATGATTCTTACCCTCTAATTTTGGTTTATGACGTCTTTTCGATCTTAGAGCTACGATTTCGCCTAGTTGCATGAAACACTATAAATATTTATGAGGCCGTAACTTTCGTATTCATTAATACGAGTACTGTCAGCTAGGAGTTAAAGGAAGCTCCCTAACACAATTATTTAGACTGTACTGCAGATGATTTTTCTTCTGCTTAATGTATTTAATTATAATATCGACACTTCATTATCATAACGATATTAATATGAGATCGGGTGAGGTCGAGTTTAGTCTATTTTTTTCCGATATAAATAATATATCATGGTTAATGAAGAAATTTCAATATTTATTAAGTGGAGTGAGAAATGAGTAACACCGCCATTTAACAATTGAGGATTCATATTTTCTACCATTAATAATGTTCTTCGTTGTACCATTATTTTTAATCTAACGACTAGAATAATATATATAATCATATAGTGATTATATATGTCGGGTTTACATTAGAATTAGGGTTAGGGGCGTGAAACGAATCTTCGTTTGGGTTACACGTTGTCGTTATGCAATAGAGAAGACATTGACTAGTGCAAATACGATTATTATAGAGCCGGACGAGTAACCGTGGTAGTTAGGTACTCGAGAAACTAATGACAATGATCCTAGGTTCAATAACGAATCCGCGGTCGACGGGATGATAGATGAACGTACTCACAAAATCTAAGTCGGATGCGTAATGTTCACTGGTCGTAAAGG
>NT_176578.1:25264-34308 GCF_000188095.3 Bombus impatiens
GAATATTTCTTTTAAGGAGAGCTATAGAATTACTCCATACCTTTGTTAGACAAAGCGTTCATCCCGTAACCGCGGCTACGTTCGGCGACTGACTGTCGCCTCGAGCCCAAGCTCACTATCACAACTCTCGAACAATTACAATCGGATTGAATAACTACAATTGTTCAATTACAGACTCCGGTGTTCTTTCATCTCCGACATATATATATATATATATATATATATATATATATATATATATATATATATATATATATATATATATATATATATATATATATATATATATATATATATATATATATATATATATATATATATATATATATATATATATATATATATATATATATATATATATATATATATATATATATATATATATATATATATATATATATATATATATATATATATATATATATATATATATATATATATATATATATATATATATATATATATATATATATATATATATATATATATATATATATATATATATATATATATATATATATATATATATATATATATATATATATATATATATATATATATATATATATATATATATATATATATATATATATATATATATATATATATATATATATATATATATATATATATATATATATATATATATATATATATATACATTGATTGAAAAATGAAGTCACGCCTGATTTTACTTCCTACGACTATTCCTTATTTTCTAACGTAAAAGTTTCATCAAAAGATACTATTTTCAAATGATTGATAAAGTGAAACGAAAATAATTTGAAAAAATAAAAATCCCTTATCTAAGGTCATTTTTCAAAAAGGTTTATAAAGAAAGAATCGTTTTAAAACAGAAAAAGAAATGATATTCGACTGATGAATAAATGAAGCTTCACACGTTAAAATCACAGTCTATAAAATCATACTATCTTTTACTATTAAATATATACACAAAAATATACAAAAGAAAAATATAAATGTTCAGGAGAAATATACAGAAGAAAAATATGCAAGAAATATACAGAAGGAAATATATACACACACAGAAGTGAATATTCACAAATATACAAACATTTTTTCCATACAGATCACTTCCACTAACGCGCAAAGATATTGAATTCGCCTCTCGCGCATAGCTTTCAACTCCTTAACAGAAAACCGAACAGCAGCATACCAAAATTCTGACGCATAAAATTGTTTTCCTTTTTCATCTTCCCGTATAGGAATTATTCTCAATTGCCTGGAGAATTTCTGTCCAATTACACAATATCCCCGGTTGACAGTCGACCATTAAACATTAAAGAAACGACAGTAACCAAATGCACGCGCCGAGCACAGGGACGAGAATCCTTTTTGGGGTGGTGTACGCGCCATTTCCAACTGTACAAAGTGGCCGTTTGACAGGTGGGACGTAATTAACCGTGAACTTTAACGCGTAACACCGGAATAATTGGTTTGCACGGCGAAATCGCCGCGAGATCGAACCGGACACCAGCTGGATTTAATAAAAATCCAGCTTTGGTTAGTCGGTTAATTTCAACCCCCTCCCGTGCGCCTTGGTAATTCCGTTGACTTCGTTTCGTAACGGGAAAACTTCGTTACCTGGTTTAATTCGATAGAACTAATAACGTCCGGTGTTGATACCAAAATCAAGTTTAATCCGCGAGTTCCGCTTCTTTTTTTACTCTTTTAGCGGCCGGTCCTACATGTGACGCGGAATATTTCCGAATGGAAATTTTTATCAGAGCGTTAACTCGTTCAGTACGAAACATTTGAAATTGGAAATATTTCCTCCGATGCAGAAATCGATGTTTATTTCGTAGGTCCTGTGTATAAGGTTTTATATGTGCTCCTTTTCTTTTTTAGAAACGAAATCTGTTGTTTGAATTAAATTTTACAAATTTCATTGAATTTTAATAATTAACAGCGATTGAATATTATATTGTACTTATTGTATATTGAAATTTCATATTATATTTCTAATTTCTTCTACAAGAAACATTTTATTCTGAAGAATAAAAGAAGAGGAGACAATACGAATAAACACAGTACTGTTACAGTGGCCTACTATTAGTACACATATACCCATATTGTAGTATCGTGGACAAAAAGGCCTAAGAGATATCGAGTAAACTATGAATAATGTCGCGAGTCTCAGGCGCCATCGGACCCGTCAATGTGTCGTCCTTCAATTGAATAATGTAATATCATAAATATATATTGATGATTTATTTACAATAAATGGATTGTACAGATGTTGATTAAACAGAAGCACGATGGTTGTTTAACGTGAACCAATCACAATAACGTATTATAGTCTAGACAACTCAATAGTTAATTTGCAACTCTCGTCACAACGGATCCAACGCTCTCTCTCTCTCTCTCTCTCTCTCTCTCTCTCTCTCTCTCTCTCTCTCTCTCTCACGTGGACCACATCGCACGATCCACACCGCTAGTGTCACGTAAAATTGATACTTGGAATGTAAGAGAAAAGAAAGCTGAGTCGTAACCCAATTAACTATCCTTTATTAAACTTTATTATAATTTTAGCACTTACAATAATAGAATAGCACTAAACCGGAGAAAGGGGGTTGTACAAGAACAGCGACTAGAACAAGAACTGCCCGAGCTGGATGAAGCCTCGGTTTATATACGTTTTGGCTTAAGGATGTTGAGGGCTCTCGGTGTAGGTTATGATGTGGAAAAGTGTCCACAGGTCGGGGGTCGATATCCTATCTCTGATGTGGACTAAGGTGCATCACAGCCTTGGTGTAGGATATGATGATAAGGTGGTGATGTGTCCAAAGGAGTCCAAAGCGCGGGCGTTAATGTCTTATCTCTGATGTAGGTTGAGATGTGATAGATGCCACACTAGCAACACCATCCCAACAACGCAACTCGCACTCTCTGACTTCTCGATTCACACTTTCTGACTTCTCCACCGACACTGCTTGTTCTAGCATCCTTTTGTCTTTCCTTAGGCCCACCACGCACGTGTTCCGCTAACACTCGTGGCCAGGGTCATGTAGGCCTTTTCTACGCATCGCGCGAGCGGTGGCAAGCTCCCTGTGGCGCAACGTCTCGTGCCACCAGCGTCCCCCGACCAGGACCAACGTGTCGTCCGCGTAACATACCATGCATGTGAGGTGGAATAGTGTTAGTAGTTTGTTAGTGATAGTGCTATTGCTGGCTGTAGAGCCCGAGATAGGTTCTGCTGCTGGTATAGATGTAGCTGCTGGGGTACTGCTGCTTTTCTTCTCATTCTTGTATCGTGGAAGAAAAATCGGACTACGGTCGCCGGGATTTGAACCGGGGGTTCCGAACGTTCGTAACCTAAGGCGCTAACCACTGCGCTGCCGTCGTCCGACACTAATTGGTATCGCGTGCCGCTACACATGTGTCGAGGAGCATTGGACTGCGAGGCACCGCGTCGTAGCCGATGGTCCCAAAATCCAACCCTGCGGAACCCGCGCTCGATGGACTGCAACCCCTCTACATTTTTGTCGATGTACCCGACCCACCTGTCGGTCAGGTAGGTCCGTATGATACGAATAATGTAGGGAGGCACCTCGAAGAATTCAAGGACTTCTATTATCCCGTCCCAGGATATGGTGTTGAACGCATTGACTATGTCTAAAGAGATTGCCAGCGCTACCCCACCCCAGGAAATCATAGCCCGCGACATCTCCCGTACCCGATTCACCGCATCCACTGTCGAACGACCCCGCCGAAAGCTGTACTAGCTTTCGTGCCAACCGGACACGCGCCCTGACATGGTTCCGGTGTCTGATTCGGCGCTTGATGCCATGACCAGGTCCATGACTGAACCCTCTGATCTGTCCATCCTATCTGCAATCCTCTTGGAGTTTTTAGAGACATACTCGTGTGGCGGCGCTGTCGGCGCGTGTCCTAATATGGCCTCCTTACTGCCTCGTCGACAGGGCTGAATTTTCTTTACTTTCCTGTCCCATCCAGTCCGTTACTTACCAATTTTCTTGCGCACTTTTGCACACACAAACTGGCACAACACTCTGGTCCATTTCTTTTGTCGTCTTTCCTTATTTTTTCTATAATTTCGA
Source organism: Bombus impatiens (assembly GCF_000188095.3). Classification (NCBI taxonomy): domain Eukaryota; kingdom Metazoa; phylum Arthropoda; class Insecta; order Hymenoptera; family Apidae; genus Bombus; species Bombus impatiens. Next base: position 29,347 of record NT_176578.1, read on the forward strand.
TTGCAGAGTACGGAGTGACGTGAATGCGTCCTCTCTGCATGCCGCCATCTTTGGAACCCCCTCAATATATGTCAGCTAGAGGCTCTTTATTTTTCTTCGCCTGGAACGTCGCCGGATATAAAAATTCGTCAGCCGAAAATCACGCTCATGCCTCGCGCGCTAGTAAAATAAGCTGGCGAGATGCCGGCCAACTCCAGCGAAACGCAGCCTCTTCACGAGAAAAATAAAGTCGAGTTCTCCACGTAGTTTTAATAAAACTATAGATTGTAAAGTTTCCGCACGGTGATGCGATGGCCGTAGTAATTCCTGGATAAGTGGTCGCATTTTTTCCTCGGTAAAGCCTCGCGAAGTCATATAATCGGTTTTATTACTTGTTTTTTTATGAATTGGAGGGTCTAGCGGCGAGTTATGCCGAGCTTTGCACGGTTAATTGGTGACTGATGGGATCGTTAAATTTTGAGTGCTCGATGATTTATGCAGTAATGGAAGTTTGGATTTTTATATTTCGGAACATGTAAAATTCTCGATGTCAGAATGTTGTAAATTGTCGTAGCGATTTATTTATACGATATTATATTATATTGAAATGACCGTTATGTAGTTCCTTGACATATAAAAAGTTTTCATGCTATTCGTTAAAAGAAGAACTATATTTTTACTAAGATCTTAATGCAGATGAACCTGTGTTAAAAAAAGAGTGTAGATAACCGTTCTAGAAACTCAAATAACTGTCAAAAAATACTTACTCGGCAGCTTAACTAACTTTCGCATATCTCATTGGTTAATTTCCATCATCTTCCAAAGCAACACACACACACACACACTCACACCTATAACACTGACCAAACAGAAGCTCTCTTTAAGCTTGAACCCTCCTCGAAAGCGCAATATGTTTCAACAAATCGTTTCACGTAGCTCAAGCATTTTCCGCACGACCAACTTATGAAATCTTATAATGAAGATGAATGTTATTATTAAATTTATTCACTATTAAATATATTTGTAACATCATTTATATTTTCGGTAGAGTAAACTTCTCACCATCTCCTAGATCAAAGAAAAATGCCGGAAAACAAAAATCTCAGATTTGTATAATACGCTCTCAAACTTCCCTCTTATTATGTACTGCCAGTTCGAAAGGATCAACCAGGTCGTCACAATTGTCTTAAGTAAAATCACCTGTTCCATCGACTGAAATTTTATTGAAAGCTGAACAGCGCACACGTGTGTGCATACGGCATCGGTTGTCGACGAGCCGTTAAGGAAAGAAAGAAATATGCGAACGACGTTACAAAAGATACGTTCGCGAGCCGGCTCGTAAACATTTGGAAAAAGATCTCGCGATAACTGCCGCGGTTGTGATAAACGGCGTTACATAATAACACTGACAGAATGTGGCTCGCGCTGATTGCAGAACAAAACGGAATGCTCACGGGAAATGTAGCATGCGCACACCGTCAGATAAGAAAAACGTTGTGGTTAATTATATGAGAGAAGTTTCAGGCTGGTTGCAATTCCCAGGGACGTGTCGTTGATGATGCAACTAGAATTTAGGGCCCAAGGAATTCAACGCGTTGTAACGTGTCTGTAACGTGTTGAAACCATGAATACTTCTTGCTGTTTGGATCTGTAAACATTTGCCAACCTAATGTTCAACATCGCTTAGAATGAAACCATTAACAAAATTTTGTGGTAAAAAAGGAGATGCTTTTTTTTTTACTTTTTCGTATTTCGGTGTAGGTTATACACATATATATCGAACGAAGTAACAATAAATCTCTGTTGACATGGAACGCTTCTTTATAATAACTCTTTTACAATAATTTACAATAATACTTTACTCTATTGTTTTTATCGTCTCGCAAATAAAGTTGTCCAGAGATTTTATTGCAGGAAAAGACACAAATATTATGAAATTAAGGAATCATGAAACCTAATAAATCAACAAATACAAATTTCCGAATGAATAAAAAATTCTATTCTCTAAAAAGAACTATAATAAATTATTATATAATATATATTCGAGGTTCACTTAAGATCCGATAAGGAAGCTCTATTAAATCTAAAAGCATATATTGAATCTTTTGATACGTATTTTCGTTTCTCTCTCTGTCTCTCTTTCTCATGCATTTCTTCCCCGAATCCCTGCCAAGTTTTTTTTATTTTTGATATTTTAATGTAGACTATGCACGTATCTGAGAGGAAGTAATAGTAAGCCTTTATCGAGATATTTTAATAAATCTTTACACTCAAATTACTCGAACTATTTCGTCTTTCTACTAATTCAAATATATAAGATCAATCATATCATATAATAATATATATATTTCAATTCACATATAATATATATATATATTATATGTGATATGTGTATATTATAAAATATATATATTACATTTCAATCATATAATAACATATATATTATACTCTCGTTTAGAGAAGAAAGGAAACACGCGGCAAGATGAAAAAGAGAAAACATAAATAGCATATTAGTAAAATACATTCGGCCAGAGGTAGAAATAAATAAGTAACGAAGAGAGGTGCTCTTTAAGATGCTTCCACACGCCATCGATACCCCATAAATTTAGTCAGATCCCGTCACTATAGCAAACTGCGGGGTAATAAAAGCAGCGTCGCGTAAAAGCGAGATATTAGATAGTGAATTGGCTGAAGATCTCGCGTGACTTCGTGCTTTTCTTTGATAACCGTCCCCTGTCCGGACGTATTCCTCGATGGATCGCTTCGCGAGAGTTTAGCGCAGGCAATATGGAAGTTTTGTACGCCGTACCTTCTTCTCACGCTCTTGCTGTTTCTTCTTCTTCTGCTTTCTCGAATCTCGAAGGATACTTCCGTGTCCATCTGTGTATCACGGAATAAAGATGGGCTTGTTTGCGTGATTCCAGTAAAAGTTTCGAATTTCTACGTTTGAATTTTCTACTCTTCTCTTTGCTCCAAACTTGGAAACCTCTCACTATATTTCATCATTTTCATTCTGCTTTATCTTTTGGCTAATCAAACTGATATTTCTGTTGTTATCGTGAATTTGCTACCTTTCGGTAAATTGACCAAATTTTATATCGTTCGATTGTTTATTCCTTCGATCGAATTTCCTATTCTGAATCTTTTTACTCTTTTAATTTTGGAATAAATTGATTAAATTTTCTATCCACGTGTTATCTACTTTTTCTATTCTTCAAAGAATTCATTGAATTTTCTATTTTCAAATTCTTCGTTTTTTTTCTATTCTTGACTGAATTAATTGAATTTTCTATATTTGAATCCTCTATCCTTTTCATTCCTAAATGCATTTTCGATTCTCTTTTTTTGTAACTTCAAGATCTTTCATTATGTTTCTTCTGTTTTGGACATGAAATACGTATAATTACTTGTTAAATATATAGTATAATATTAAGATTATTAGTATTTTTATTTTCATCTATAGAAGTTAACCATTTTGTTGCATAGGAATAGAAGTAAGGAAGTAAACAGTTAGGTTATGTCGTTTTTCTATTGTTTTGTATGCTCGACCAAAAGGAAATTACATTTCATCTCTATCACGTGAGCTATCGTGTATGATGCGTCCAATAAACGTTATCATAGGTTGATTTATGTCTCTGAAATGAATTATTCAATCCTTCGTCAGCAGTGGTGGTATCCTTTAATTTAATGTATAAATGCATTCCGTTTGATTTTATGTTAGGTTACCTACTATTCGATTTAACGCTTCCCCTAAAGATTTTATTCGAAACGTCGGACATAAATTTTCTCTTCACGACGTTATTAATTTCATTTAATATTTCAATGGATAAATCTCGTTCGATTAATTTAAGAAACGATACCTAATTTACTTAATTTATAGGTCGAGATAAATACCTATAAAAAGTTAGTACCCGTTGCATAGAGAATCATACAAAGTTCTCTCTCCAATGATGGTAATACGTGTCATTCCATTATTATCCTCCATCATTTTTCATTTATTCATTGTGGATCACTAATGGCCCGTGATATAATGGACAGGTTGCAAGTGATAAATATGGCACAGCTAATGACATTATTATGCGTTTCACGACGATATGCTGACATTTCAATGATAAAAACATCAGCATAATAATTCGGGAAGCTCAAATGAAAACGTTCGCTTAATCCGAAAGCTTTAAAACGATTTTATACTTCGTTTTAAAATATTAATTTCGATGCAAAAATATCATGCATTTCTTTTTAGCTTACGCTAAATCCAATTTAATTTAATTTGTAATTGAACCTTTCAGGGACCACACTAATCGAAAAATTAATCTCACGCATGTTCTCCTTTCTTCCAGGAAAACAAACATATATTTCAATTCTGTTAAATAAAATATTCGTCATATTACACAATACAATTGCTATAAGTGTATATGTAATTGTATTATAAAAGAGTGGTGTTTAACAATTAAACACATCGATGGAGATTGATTTCGTAGACCCGTTTAATTTTTATTCGATGATAAGTTAAATTGTAATTCACTTTCCCTAATACTGACTAGTGAAATGCTTTATTACCTAAAGTATCGAACAATTTGACAAGAATCGTCTTTTTAATAAAGTGACAAACATAATTTTAAAAAATTTACCCTGTAACTTAAAATACTCTTCATATCATGTCTTTATGAGAAATGTACTAATACTTATAGATTTAAAATATTTATTACTTGGAAACTGTGTGCTCGGATAATGAGATCAACATTTCTAGAAAATGACGTGGATTAGTTTGGCCATCGAAAGCCTTAACCATTACTCGGAATGAAAATTTCAAAGCCGTCCTAATTTTATACTACTCCAACGTACAAGAGATGTAATTTTAATCCCAATATTAATGTAGTATCGTGGATGAAAGGCCTAAGAGATATCGGGTGAACCATAAACAATGTCGCGAGAACCGAGGCACCGTCGGGCCCATCAAAGTGTCGTCGGTCCTTTCAAGTG
>NT_176578.1:35307-37474 GCF_000188095.3 Bombus impatiens
CGTCAGGCCCATTAAAGTGTCGTCGGTCCTTTCAAGTGCATAGTTCGTAGAAAAGACCTACGTGACCCTGGCCACGAGCGTCTGCAGAACACGTGTGCGGTGGGCCTGGTAAAAGACAATGGAAGGCGACAACGGCCAGAGACAGTCGAGAAGCAGCGTGAGAGTCGAGAAGCAGCGGGCGAGTCGAGAAGCAGCGTGCGAGTCGAGAAGCAGCGTGCGAGCGGAGAAGCAGAGCTTGCGAGTGGCGTTACCGAGAGAGTGTCGATTGCGTTTTGCGGAAAGTCGAGTCGTATTCTAATCATCTAGTTGTGCTGCTTTCTGTACGTTTGGCGAGAATAGCTCAGGTTGAAGAACAATCGCCTTTTCTATCTTCCATTCCTTTGTAAACACACATTATATCACGATATTACATTAATAAAAGAAAAATGGGAATAAAGCGTTCAACACAACCTAATACAATTAATTGAATCATCCGCAAGCATTTCACAATCCCAGACTGTATATATTCTTCAATATTTTTTACTCTGAACTATTTTCAAAATTACCAGTACATATTTATCAGAAATTAACCGAGTAAAATTCCAAGCCAATCATCGACGAATCAATAACGTTCGCGTGATCAAAAATTCAAATATTCCACGATATTTCGCGCATGGGTAGAAAAAACAGGTGCTCAGGGTTAAAAACATGGGCAAGAGGGAGAATCCGTGATATTACGAGCGATAACAACACGAGATGCAACGCTCCGATTACATCGAACATTTCTCGTGGCTTTTAACGCAGTCGCACGAAAACAGAGACGCGCGCTATTCCGTAGCAGGGCCGCGTCAATTTTCCCAATAAAAGCGTTCTTCGTGATCGGTTGTTTGCTTTATATACGCCTGGCAAGTTTATTAGACCCGCGAGCAAACATTTCGAACGCTTTGGTTCGCGTTTCACAGAACTTAATATCGCAGCTGCGAAGAAAGAAAACAGAAGTGGAAACTCGTTCGCGTTGCTAGGTCGGCTTTTCCCCGTTTCTGCACGAGCTTTATCTTTCAGAAAAATATCACAAGCGCACAGCATTTGTACTGCAACGCTAGATTTCATGCGGCTCACTGATGGTTTTACATGTAATCTCGTGACATCAACAATAGCGTTCAGAAGTAATACGACATTTTGGTAGGTTTAAGCTACATACGTCTACGTCTATGTCACATAACAAAAATATATCATTATATAGCTATGTTATATAGCTATATTATAGCAAACTTGTGTAACTTGTTGAAGAAACAAAGAGAAAAATGTTATACATGTACAAACAACCAAGAGATGATTCCTTATGAAAAAATAAAAAAATAAAATTCAAACAATAAAATTTTTTGCCTGACGCCTAATTTTCGAGAAAACTGACTTTGGAAATTTGTTTGATACATGTGAATTTGACAAGTCACCGACTAGGTACGAACAAACAGTAAGAAGAAAGTTATACTATATGCGAAAATAAGTGAAAAAGGGAAATAAAATTTTTCTGTTTAAGACTTCATTTTCAAAAAAATTGAGTTCTTTTATTTTTAATTAATAATCGGTCTAGTACAAGAGTATGATAAGTTTTCAAATTTACTTTTTTCGTAAACAAAACGTCTTGCGAACAAATTTTATTCTACATTTTCTACTTATTTTCACATTTAGAATAATATCTTACCGATACTTTTTTCCATTTAGCCTAAAATTAGCCATGTTCAAGTGTACTTCACAAATTTTCGAGTTCAACGTTCTCGTTAAGTTAAGTTAAGCCTCGGACGAAAAGATTTTATTCTATATTTTCTTCTTGTCTTTTCATAAGAAATCACTTCACGACCGTTTTGTACCGTTACTCGGCCGCACTCTGTATAGTATTTTGTACAGATATATATTTACACGCAATATATATTTACAAATACGCGTTATGTAACATTTTTTCTGTTATATAATATATCAAGCTATATAATAAAGATGATAAATAATCGCGAAAAGGGAGCCACTTCTGATTTCGATGATTTTCAAATATGTTATAGAGTTCAACATTTTGTACATTTCTCCTATTCACATAACTGGCAGTCGTTCTTAGTCTTTGAATTAAAATCTCCTATAATTACCAAAAAGGAATCTCTCGATAATTGTGTCGTCGTCATCCCCCCCCCCCCCC
>NT_176578.1:37729-40283 GCF_000188095.3 Bombus impatiens
CCCCACTGGGAATAGGTTCCCCTCCACGCAACATGAACCTCGACGACCAGCCACAGTCGATTAGTGTAATACGATCCAATGCCAGATATCGCCGAGACAAGTTTCGTATGTACCAACTCAAAAACGAAACTTTTCTATTTCTGACGTTTTTTAAATTAAACTTTTACTAATGTACTTGTAAGGACTTTCTGATTAAAAGGAGACCAAACACGATATAATTTGTATTAGATTTACTCATTGATATTTACTATCACTTACTTAATTATCCTTTATTACGTACGCTAATATGCTCCAAATTACATTGTATTTAGTGTCATCTTAATCAGAAAAAATAGTGTAACAAAAGTGTTGGTAGAGATTTCATTGATCACAAATCGAAACTAAAATATTTTCATTTTTGAGTTAAAGGTCCCAACTTATCGGGAGCCTTTAATATTTGCCGAACGCTTTGACTATCAATCCTTCTTTCTCTTTCACCCGCGTTGTCCCTTACTACGTTCGGCACAGCTAAGATCTCAATTTCGAGGTATAGAATCGTTCCTACCTCTTCATAGCTGCAACACTTGAGTCTCGAATTTCTGGCAAATGTCGAAGGTTTCTGTATATGCAAAAATGCCCCGTCGCTCGACCTTAGTTTCGAAGCCAGATTGGGGTTAGTAGATAGTATAACATTAATCTGGATATTGCGAGGCGGCCGGCCATGCGAATCCCCTTATCAGTACTAATATAAACAATTCTGGCCGGTCGCATCGCGGCGCAACCGGGTTAATCTTATTACTAGCCGAATCCAGCGTGAAAACTAGAACCGACCGCCAGCTACATGTACAGGTAAAAATTGTTCAAAATGTTGAGCTCTACAAAATCATTTCGAAATCATCGAAATCGGAAGTGGCTCTCTTTTTGCGAATATGTATTACAAAGATATTCAATGATACTGGTAACTTGTATCTTGTGACTTGTATAGCATCACTGCATAATAACGTTAGTTCAATTGTGACTTTGCTTTCATAAAAATTGTCTTTCGTAATCGATAAACATGGAGACACTATGGATTTCAATTGAAGTGATTCTGCATGTTGATAGGATTACGTTATTCGATTGTTTAAAACCTGCCTTTTTTTTGCATTTTCGTGATTAGAATATTGATTACATATGATTAGAATATTATTGTAATTAGGATATTAATGTAAATAAAACTTTGTAAAGGTGTTGTACATTGCAGGATTAATTTAAGAATTTGAATACATACAAACACAGAAATCGAAATAATCCAGAGTGAAATTTTATAAATTTATTTATTGAATTATATTAAATGAAATTAACATGTTATTGATTCAATTTAGCCATCGAAGAGTTTGATAATCGTACGAAAATATCATTCCGAGTTAGTGCTGCAAAATGTGAATTTCGAAACGTCAAATGGTGGAAATGTGTTACAGGTTGCAAACAATTGTGTTCGACCATTCGCGGAAAGACGCGATCGCGAGGAAGTGCTTTAACGGGAGGCGTAAATTCCCGTTACGATTATACAATCGACGCCACGAAATGATCGATCCCCTATTTCGTTTAGGATAATAGAGGTTGTTGAATAGATTATAACACTCAGGTGACAGGTTATAATTTACACTTTATTCCAACAACTTGTAGACAAGATGGTTACGCTCAGTGCGTATAGATATAAGTTAAATAGGTGACTGATCTAAGGGTGGAAACCCGGTCAAGAGATGTTGACTGTTCTAAAGATGGAAAATCAGTAAAGTTTGGTAACGATGCTCTCACAGAGGAAAACTCTTGCTGGGTGTTGATCGCCCCACCACTGGTTGCTAGCGGATGGAAATACCGGGAAAAATAAGAAAACCCACGTTTCCCCACTTTTTACCTGACAGATCAATAATCATAAGGAACCTGTTGACTTGAAGATGTTTTATACCAATTAACGGCCTTAACGGTAGAATCGAAAAATTTAAGTTTATGACAGTTCCTTAGGATTATTGCGGTCCGCTTAATTATAGTTACACAGCTAGTGGCTGCCTCCACCGTAAAGAGTCACCGGACGTAACAAATTGTAATATGCATGATACCTTATTGCTTAACGCAATATTTATCAATAGATACTACGAAAGTGTATTTGTAATAATGTAGTGAAACCCGTTTCCTTCGAAACTAGGAAACGAACGGAAACTCAGTTTACGAAGATTTATCGCTAACTGAAAATGTGACAATTAATAGAGCTAGGAATAATTGCGATGCTAAATGTATGTTTCATATGTAGTATCGTGGACGAAAAGCCTAAGAGATATCGGGCGAACCATGAACAATGTCGCGAGAGCCGAGGCGCCGTCGAGTCCATCAATGTGTCATCGGTCTTTTCAAGTGCATAGTTTCGTAGAAAAGACCTACGTGACCCTGGCTACGAGTGTCTGCAGAACACGTGTGCAGTGGGCCTAGCAAAAGACAAGAGAATGCTACAACGGCCAGAGAGTTAGTCGAGAAGCAGAGTTTGCGAGTGGCGTTGCCGAGAGAGTGTTGATTGCATTTTGTGAAAGTCGAGTCG
>NT_176578.1:40982-49188 GCF_000188095.3 Bombus impatiens
AAGCCTAAGAGATATCGGGCGAACCATGAACAATGTCGCGAGAGCCGAGGCGCCGTCGAGTCCATCAATGTGTCATCGGTCTTTTCAAGTGCATAGTTTCGTAGAAAAGACCTACGTGACCCTGGCTACGAGTGTCTGCAGAACACGTGTGCAGTGGGCCTAGCAAAAGACAAGAGAATGCTACAACGGCCAGAGAGTTAGTCGAGAAGCAGAGTTTGCGAGTGGCGTTGCCGAGAGAGTGTTGATTGCATTTTGTGAAAGTCGAGTCGGTATCTAATTATTTAGTTGTGCTCTTTTCTGTACGTTTGGTGTGAATAGTTCAGGTTGAACAACAATCGTCTTTTTCTGTCCGATTAACATCTGTATCATCCATTCCTTGTAAATATATTATATCACGATATTACACATATTTTAAGCAAACATAAAGAATTCTCTCAATTTAAACAATATCTTTTGTAGAAAAGAATAACTAATAGAATATTCATACATAACTACTTAATAAAATTAATAAAATTACTTAAATCTACTTAATAAAATTAAGAACAAATATCACTTTATACGTTTAACCAAAATTAAATTTCGAGGAAGGAAATGTTAAAATTCTTTCCAAATAAAAATTTCCAGAATCAAATACGATATGAATATCCTCTTTTCACACAAAAATTCCATAACATATTTAATGTAATACTCCTAATATAACATATACAATCAAAAATACACTTTACCTAATAAAGAGAAAGACTCACTTCCTCTTTATTTCACAATTCAATGCCCAAAATCTTAGAAATTCTTTTGAATGTTCAAAATCATTCCATGAGAACAATGCTAAAGTTGTTACAAGAGAAACTCAGTACTCACAAATCGACAGCAAACGGCATCATTATTTATTCTCAGCAGTATTTGAAAAATCATTAAAGTCTCTTCTCAAGTACAGTTTCCAGCGCATCGTGCATCGGAATGCGTCTTCCTAATCTCAACTACTAGCATTTTCATCGTCAGCTAACCATGTATACGATGCTCGTCTGCTTACAGTTTCGACACAAGGACGCAAAGCACCCTGGAACAAGGGAAACACTGGCAGGATATCAGCCTCGACAAACGTGCCTTTTTCAAATACTCGGAGAAACCCGCGAAACTCATCCTCGAGTCTGTCCGTGAGAGTGACGCCGCCGTTTACAGATGCAGGGTCGATTTCAAGCAATCCCCGACCAGGAACAGCAAAGTCAATCTCACGGTGATCAGTAAGTGTTCAGCAGATCAGGATCTTTGCCTCGTGGTTGATCCTTCTCCGCTTGTTTCTCCCTTGCATTTATTTCTTCCTTCCCCTTTCTATTTTCAGGCACGACCTAGGCGCGAAATATTTAAATATTGAGAATATAGAAATCGATAATGTATTCTATGTTATATCGATACTATGTTATAACGTTCATAGAGTTGGTTTGCTACAATAATGATATAAATTAATGTCTTATGGAATAAAAGCTAAAATTTATGTTTGAGACAAAAAGTTATTACCAATTCATTGATTTTTTAACAATGGAAATATTTTGTTCCATATTTTTCTGTGTATAATATTTGCGAGCTTTTTGTTTATGTTTTTTGAAGATTGGGTTGAGATAGAAAATTATTAATTAATTTTTTACTATGCAAAAGTTTCGCTCCACACCCTTTCACTATATAATACTGCAAGAGATCATTTACAAAAATCTCCATTTCGATTCTATATCTTTATACTATGCTATATATATTTATTTATATCTATAGAAATACGAAATTGTATAAATGTTTACAGCCTAATGACAAATAGACATATTGATACTATAGAGCAGCAGTATATGTTGCATCCCTGATGGTCCCTACAAGAATATATATGTCAAAAAGATATTCCAAAAAGATTTTAATCACAGATAAGAAGCTCATATCAAGTTTCGTTCACTTTGAAAATTTTGAAAATCTTTTTCTGTTTCATCCTCTGGTCCTCCTTTCATTGCGTATTTCATCCTTTGCGCTGTTTTCCCTTGTATCCTCTACTATATATGTATTTCGTCTGTCCCTTGTGTCTGTCCGTTTCATTCTCCATTAATCTTCTCATTCTTCCGTTTCCTCTGCTTTGAGTCCCCTGCATCCATTACTTCCTTTTGACACAGTAATGCAATATCTTCAAGTCTTTGTCTTTGCTTGCTTGTTTATTACGTTTCCTTTTTTCTTATAGCCCCTGCACCCTTGTTCATTTGTGTATCCGTCGTCGTGCTCTTTCATTTCTCATTCTGTTATTCATTATTCCTTCCTTTTCTCATTTTTCATTTTAATATGTAGAAGAAGTCTTACAACATTTACCTTCTGTATTATCAACTTTTATGTTTGCAGTGTCAGATATTTTTATTGTTTTCTTTTTTTTTTTGTATTTCTTATTTGCGCATATTTATACATTTATGGGAAAACTAAAACTAATACTACAAATATGACAAAATTAATATATGCTCCCAATGAGATCGAGGCATAATTACATATAATTATTTTATTTTCATCATATTACTTTAATTGTGATTATTCATAGTATATTTAAGAATAAGATTGTTTTACAACGGGAGTCGTAAATTCCGGTTACGATTATAACAATCGACACCACGAATTAATTTCCCCTGATTTCCGTTGAGATAATAGGGGTGATTGAGGTTGTATAACACTGTGGTTCACAGAATTATAAGTTATATATTTCCAACACTTAGATTACATTGATGAGCATAGGTAAATAGATAATCACTTATCGCACGAAGATAAGATAGATGTGTACGTTACAGCAAGGCTCTTATAATTGGATTTAGTGTATTAGTGGACGTAGCACTATAATATATTTAGTAGAGGAGATGTATGCTCGACAATACCGAGAACCGATTCTCGCGTTATGCTTAGACTTAGTAGTTGACTTTTCCAACGATGTAGAAGAAGTGAAGTTGAGTGACGATGCTGTGTCGGAGCAAAGCTAGTGATGGGTGTGTCTAGCGCACGGAACCATTGTTCATTTTAGGTCAGGAAGTGAGGGCAGTATACATTGCCTCGGATTGGACAAACGAAGGTTGGTGGACTAGGAAGGGTCTTAACCACCCTCGATAGAAAGTTGCTAGTAGGAAGCATCGTACGTGAGAAAAACTAACTTTCCCGTGTCAAGCCGTAGTAAACAATAGTCTTTAGAAACTGATTTAGAAAAAGACATTTGTTGGGTCTGAAGGACCTTAGCAGGCAAGTTATTCGGGTTTATGACGGGTGCTTAAGGCTATTGAGGGTACGCCGTACGGAAGAGCGGACATCTGGTGTCCGTCTAGCCCGCGGTGTGTGACCTGGGCCAGGCAGAGAGTCGCCCGGCGTAACAAAGATTATTTGTAGTATATTTAAGTTCGCGTTAGGGGTTGGTTAGGGGCTAATGTCAAAGATGTAATGATATATGGAATGAACATATTATACAGAAATATACTACAGAGAATGTTCAAAGTAACTGTTTAAATTCCATTCCTTTCGACATACATACTCATAGAATTCACAAAAATATCCTTCTAATAAGGCATAGTACATTTAAAATGAATACTTGTTATAATATTACCACATTTAAAATGCAAATATTATTATAAATTACAAAATTGTCTTATTGTAGCTTGTATTAATATTTTTTACTTCTCCATTCTTCATGAAAAAAGGGTATAATATTTAGTGGATGAAACAAATCTGTGCTTAGATTTCATTTCTTTATTCAGCCATCATAAAAATATGAATTTGCATAAATATTCGCCATTTACTGATACGATTCTACATACATGTTTTTACAGTTTCCATTTGTATTTTAAAATAAAAGTTCCGCGCCACTCCGTGTATTTGTATTTGTATTTGTTCGCATATTTCGCCATATCTCTGGTGATTCCTCATATATTCTTCTTCAACACGCAACTTGCATTCTGCCTTATTCCCTCCGTCCATTGTTTACTTTTTTAATACGTGTACAGAAAAGTATACAGCAAGTCGGAATGTCATAGAAACATAAAAGAGAAATAAAAAAAAAGGTGCAGTCATTCGTATTCCTGTCAGTACACTCAGTTCGCACTTCTTTTCTTGATAAATCCCTAACTTTTCCTCTTACCTCTAACCGCCTCTTTACTCTTCCTCTAACCGCCCGCTTCTTTCGTCTACACCTACGCCATTTCCCTCTTTTTCTCCATCTTATCAATTACACACTTCTCGCTAAGCAAACTGGGCGATACATAAACTACACTTCTATTTCTCTGTGTTTCCTGTTTTAATCTTCCAACTAACGAAATCTCGTTTAATGATCTTTTTATTTTTCTTCAATTTTCTTCCTGTGCTGTGTTGTATAAAGCGTAATTTTATTTCTTCGTCGTTTTTTGTTCTCGACGTCAAAAATGTCTCTTTCGTATATACTTTTTTCGTATTCTTGGGATTTTTCTGACTAATAATTTTTGGATATATCTTCTCGTTTAAAGATTCATCATATTATCCTACGTCTTCACCTTTAGAAAACAATAAGATTTTATTCCTACATTCTTTTGTACAATAATTTGCTCGCGTGATAATTGTTTTCTAAAGTTTCCTTTATTTCACGCTACTTAGATTAAAATAATATCTTTTTTTGTTTCCTCTCTTTCAAGTCAAGAAAATCTCTTATTTGTAGTATATTTAAGTTCGCGTTAGGGGTTGGTTAGGGGCTAATGTCAAAGATGTAATGATATATGGAATGAACATATTATACAGAAATATACTACAGAGAATGTTCAAAGTAACTGTTTAAATTCCATTCCTTTCGACATACATACTCATAGAATTCACAAAAATATCCTTCTAATAAGGCATAGTACATTTAAAATGAATACTTGTTATAATATTACCACATTTAAAATGCAAATATTATTATAAATTACAAAATTGTCTTATTGTAGCTTGTATTAATATTTTTTACTTCTCCATTCTTCATGAAAAAAGGGTATAATATTTAGTGGATGAAACAAATCTGTGCTTAGATTTCATTTCTTTATTCAGCCATCATAAAAATATGAATTTGCATAAATATTCGCCATTTACTGATACGATTCTACATACATGTTTTTACAGTTTCCATTTGTATTTTAAAATAAAAGTTCCGCGCCACTCCGTGTATTTGTATTTGTATTTGTTCGCATATTTCGCCATATCTCTGGTGATTCCTCATATATTCTTCTTCAACACGCAACTTGCATTCTGCCTTATTCCCTCCGTCCATTGTTTACTTTTTTAATACGTGTACAGAAAAGTATACAGCAAGTCGGAATGTCATAGAAACATAAAAGAGAAATAAAAAAAAAGGTGCAGTCATTCGTATTCCTGTCAGTACACTCAGTTCGCACTTCTTTTCTTGATAAATCCCTAACTTTTCCTCTTACCTCTAACCGCCTCTTTACTCTTCCTCTAACCGCCCGCTTCTTTCGTCTACACCTACGCCATTTCCCTCTTTTTCTCCATCTTATCAATTACACACTTCTCGCTAAGCAAACTGGGCGATACATAAACTACACTTCTATTTCTCTGTGTTTCCTGTTTTAATCTTCCAACTAACGAAATCTCGTTTAATGATCTTTTTATTTTTCTTCAATTTTCTTCCTGTGCTGTGTTGTATAAAGCGTAATTTTATTTCTTCGTCGTTTTTTGTTCTCGACGTCAAAAATGTCTCTTTCGTATATACTTTTTTCGTATTCTTGGGATTTTTCTGACTAATAATTTTTGGATATATCTTCTCGTTTAAAGATTCATCATATTATCCTACGTCTTCACCTTTAGAAAACAATAAGATTTTATTCCTACATTCTTTTGTACAATAATTTGCTCGCGTGATAATTGTTTTCTAAAGTTTCCTTTATTTCACGCTACTTAGATTAAAATAATATCTTTTTTTGTTTCCTCTCTTTCAAGTCAAGAAAATCTCGTTTACCAACTTTCTTCGCCAAATAATCTTTGTAATTTTCTCCTTGTTTTCAAGATACGCAAACTATCTCTTTTTCTTTTTTCAAGATCGATGAAATTTCATTTAGCGATCTTTTTTCGTTAAACTTCTTCGCCTAATAATCCTTTTCAAACTTTCTCTTACCTTCATATTACGCAAACTGCTAATTTATTCCTCCTTTTCCTCCATACCAAACACAGCCTGTTTATTCATTTTTCTCCTCAAACTTCGTTTCCTAATAATTTTCGAAATTTCTCCGTGATAGACACGCCAGTTCTCGTCCAAATCAGCTTTTATTATTCTTTTATGTAGACGCTTTATGCCTCATTACAGTAGTGATTTTCAACCTTTTCCACCTCGTAGCACGCATAAACTGATCACTAAAATTCTGTAGCACACCAAAATTACATTTGTGCTAGTGTGTTTACAAGTACTGTTTCTTGATAAGGGTGTAATAAATGTTTAATATGACTTCCTTGTGTATGAAAGCACATTTCAACTCTATGAATAACATTTTTGGTAGCTTCTGTTAATATTATCCGAGATATTAATGATGCTTCAGTATCACATTCTAATAATGAATAACAACAAGAGATCAGTAGCATTTAACGTACTAAGTGGTAACAATAAGAAATATTTGTAAACGCAATGGCACATAATATTCCAAATAACTGTTTCATTAGGAGCCTTGTATGACCTTGACGGTTATTGTATGGCACGTGAATGAATTCGCCTTGACACATGCTTTCGTATGACATAAAAAATATACAGTACTATATTAAAAAAATTAAAGGTCACCGTCGTTTCTTCGAAAATGTTGTAAACATAAAAAAATGATGATGATGATGAGGCTATTATATTGGTCGTAGAAAACTACAAAACTCTTTCCTCTTTATTTATTCCTAATGAATTCCATTTACAAGAAAAACACTGGCTAAGAATTACGTGAACATAGCCTGTACATCTAGAGACGTCAAGTAATAGTATACAGATTACAAGAGAACGGACTTATTGTCTATAAAAATCAATAGTCATTTTAATGAAATTTCAAAATGTCTTATACGTATAACATATAAAACATTTCTATAGTAACTGTTCAAATACTTTCGTAAGCTAGTACATGTGTAGAGGACTTGTGTAGAGGATGGTTGACCGTGAGATTTACTAGATTTTATTGCTCGTTGTCGTAACCGTCGAATATATTTAAAATACCAAATTAGTATACAGACTATATTCGCTGAGACGCTCGTACAGAGTATAAATCAAAAGAGTATAAAGCAAAGAGTATAAAGCAGAGTATAAAGCAGAGTATAAAGCAAAGTAAAATTGCTAATTAATACTCAGTAAATGCTCGCTAGATAATCGTTGATAACTCGGCAGACAGCTCATCGATACAGAAAGATACTCCTAGATACTGATAGATACTCACTCGAATAATAACTCGGATAATCTCTTGGACAATAACTGCGAGCTCGCGATCACGTCCGTTTATTTATACCGACCGGGGGAGAGTCGGAAAATCCAAATTCGTCTTTATTCGACGGTTGCATGTAGCGGCGACCTTGTTTTGCCCGGAGTTTATTTATCATTACGTTTCATGCGTCAAGGCTGTGTGAATGTCCCGAGGCAAAACAACAACGTGAGTCGCTCTCGATTCGCGTCGTCCTTTGACTCCTGTGTCATGTATATGTATATGTAGAAGCATCAAGTAATAATACACAACAGTACATCAGATAATATATAGCTTGCAATAAAACATACTTATTGCCTATCGAAAACAATAATCATTATAATAAAATTTCAAAATGTTTTATATGTATAACGCATGGAATATGCACATAAAATTTTTCTATAGTAACTGTTCAAATATACTCATAAGCTAGTATGTATCTAAAATGTATAGGCATTAAGTAATAGTATATGGACTATAACAGAACATACTTGTTGTGTATCAAAAGCACACAAAATATTTTGTTCTTCTTAATTCATCTTCCTCTTCACCCATCTCTTCATACCTGTTCTTCTAGCAAAACTGCTTCGAGAATTCACTCCCTCTGCCTTCGATCCTGTTGGAGTTGATCGAGGTTTGCCGACCGTTCTTCGCAATTAGCCCGAGCAAACAGAGAGTGGATTCGACCTTGTTGACCCGGATCTACGGTTCAGCAAGCGACGATTAAGGCGAGTTTTATCTGAAAGCCGTCACGGATTGGGGGGGGGGGGGGGGGG
>NT_176578.1:49216-77502 GCF_000188095.3 Bombus impatiens
TGGGGGGGGGGGATGCGAAATTCGATTGGTGATTTTACGACGCTCGCCTCGTCGAAATTGCGACTTCGATGTCGACGATATCGATAAGTAGATTCGTACCTGCGGATCTTGCTGTCGCGCGAAAGAATTCGTTTTCCTTCTGTTTCTCTTCGGTTAATCAACGATAAGGAAATTCTAGGAAAATTGAACTTTTTCTGCTTGGCTTGTAGTTCTTTGAATTTTTCTTACCGATTCCATTTGGATAATATAATAATCTTTGGATAAGTATAATGGATTATTTATTAAAAAGTACTTTCACTGAGAGTTCAGTGAAAATTTCACGAAGATTGAGATCCTTTTTTGTCTTCTTCCTCCGTTCGGTTTATATTTCTTTGGAATTTTTCTACCGATTTTATTTCCATGTATAGTCTTGGATAAGTATAATGAATTATTTACTCAAAAGCAATTTTTGTCAAATAAGAATAGGTTCCATCGACAAGTATTCGTTTAACTCTTTCAATAGTGTCAGATATCATATTGAAAACTATTTCTAGGCATATCCTATATCCCAACACTCCTAAATTTCTCACAAATGTACAAGCATCTACATTTAGTTATAAGTAATCAGCCTGCAACAAACCTACATTACCAGACGTCTTATCAATTACCATTTTATCCTTTGCGAAGATTAACCGGACACTAACTCCGTTCGAATTAAAATTCCCATAGACAGACTTCTATTCTGCTCCAAAATACAGCTTTACCTACAAAGCTGCGCTATAAAACCTCCTAGAAAATAATTTCTATATCACGCGACTCCTCAAGCGTGCCACAGGGAGCTTTTCATTTGCGTCAAATAAAAATACCGATCTCCATGGACCATCCATAGTGTCCGTCGGATGGCACAGGTCATTAGTTCATTGCCTTGCAAATTGATTCGCTCTGTGGCGCGAGAGCCAGAATTCCATTTCTTTGTCATCGCTGAAGCTGTTTCGCAGCGTGAGCGAAGGGATAAGAGCTGGCGTGAGTCGCGGAAAAACGAAGGGTAGACGAACTTATTGTGCGAAATTATTGCAGTACCACCGGAGCAGCTTAGCATATTGGACGAGAGCGGAAGGTCTCATATTCCTTATTACGTGCTCGGCCCGTACAGCGAGGGTGCCTCCCTGAATATTACCTGCGTCGCTGCTGGTGGTAAGTACAGTGCACAGAGCTGAAAAGGTGATTAGCGAAAAGATGTAGCTGCAAGCGAAGTACCGCTCTTTATCGATCTTATTCGTATATGCGACACTTTCAAATATGAGTGCCTATCTTTACGATTGTGTTACCTCGCAAATCGACGAGAAATAATGAGAAATATTAGAAATAACCGATCAGCATTCCTTCGCCTGATCACTTTTTCAGCTCGCTATTATACTTGCGCTTCACTTTACCGTTTTTGTGCCTATGCTTCTCTCTTCATCGGTTGTCGTCATTTTACAAGATGATCCACGTAATTTTACATCATAATTTCCTTTATCTGTGTAGTTAAGCCTCCATTAGGCACATCCAGTGATTTAGGCGAGTGATTTAGTAACCTAGCGTGCGTGACAAAATCTAGTCGAGTAATTTAGTAAAACAATTTTGTTACGACCGTTCGCGGAGAGACGCGGTCGCGGGGAAAACGCGTCAGCGAGAGGCGTAAATTCTCGCTACGATTCGGTGAATCGACGCCGCGAAGTAGTCGTTCCTCTGTTTCGGTTAAGATAACAGAGGTGGTTGAATGAATACGACACAGTAGTAAGTTATATTTCACCGTTTATTCCACTAACTTATAACGTAGGTAGTTACGCTGGTGCGTATGTGCGAGATGAGTGAGTGACTGATCTGCGGGTGTGTATACCCGCTCGAAGGATGTTGACCGTTCGAAGGATGTGAAATCAGTACTGTTTTGGGAGACGATGATGTGTCGGAGGAAAGCTAAGGATGGGTGTGTCTAGCGCACGGGACCATCGGATTTGTTGGTGCCGATGTTAGTTAAGAGAGTGAGGGAATAGCCTTCGTTGTTAATTGGTTAAACGAAGGGTCTTAACCGCCCTCGAGAGAAAGTAGTTAGTGGGAGGAAAGTTGCAGCGTACGTGAGAAAAACTAACTTTCCCTTGTCACGCCGTGGTAGACAATAGTCCTTGGAAATTCTTCGGAAACAGACGTTTTTTTTGGTTTCAAGGACCTTTTCTAGGAAATCTATGACATTTATGGCAGGGACTTGAAACTATGGAGGATACGCTGCGAGTATCCGAAGACATCTGGTTGCCATATTGCCCGCGGTAAGGATGTAAAATCAGAACTGTCTTGGGAGACGATGATGTGTCGGAGGAAAGCTAAGGATGGGTGTGTCTAGCGCACGGGACCATCGGATTTGTTGGTGCCGATGTTAGTTAAGAGAGTGAGGGAATAGCCTTCGTTGTTAATTGGTTAAACGAAGGGTCTTAACCGCCCTCGAGAGAAAGTAGTTAGTGGGAGGAAAGTTGCAGCGTACGTGAGAAAAACTAATTTTCCCTTGTCACGCCGTGGTAGACAATGGTCTTTGGAAATACTTCGGAAACAGGCGTTTGTTCGGTTTGAAGGACCTTTTCTAGGAAATCGATGAGATTTATGGCAGGTACTTGAAACTATGGAGGATACGCTGCGAGTATCCGAAGACATCTGGTTGCCATATTGCCCGCGGTGTGTGGCCTGGGCTAGGTAGAGTGTTACGCGACGTAACAGCTAGATATATGCAACCTGGACTAATCCCTGACTAGCTAAGAATGAATAGTTAGCACGATTCGATTTTATAATAAGTACAGAAATAAGTTAGGAGTATATTTTTTCAGTTTTACATTTTTACGTCAGCACGTGATTAGCGAGACCAATTTTCGAAGGCCAATTTGCCGAACAGTACTTTTTCAATGCTAATCGAGCAGATTCATTTTAAGATGCGACAATAGGGATGTACAAGCGTCAAGATCTACGTTTCTCAGAATTGCGAGAAGAAATTTATCAGAAATTTATTTTATCGGCGTATTTGGCAATCCTGTCGTTAGAGATGAGGAAACGTCGACATGTTTCGGCAGATCCTTCGGATACCAATTTCTATTCGCATCAATATTTTTGATCACATTCCATTTTGCATTCGCACGCAATACGATCGACGCTTAATCTCAATGTAACACGACCGACACGCGATCCTCGCGCGTGAAACTTTCCATCAGCGAAACAGCCGGAAGTTGATCGCTTCGGGGAAGAGAAGCATGATTAAAATGAAAATTTAATAGTGCCGGATACCGGCGAAGGAGATGAAGCACACAGCTGTACATCGTGTTAGGTTCGTTACTTGTTACCCGAATATGTATATTCCTGCGTACATACTGGGTGATACATTTGACTTGTCTATTTGTACATTTTCAGTTATTTCTAAATTATTCGTTGATGCTATAAAGGTACAAATTTACGTAATTTTTAGAAGAATACACTGTAATTATTATTTTTCTGCGTTTTTATCGTTTATGTATTACATTAGTGCTGGAAATTCAATAGGACATTTTTTAATGGAACGTGAGGACATGAACGTTATATATATTGTATTAATGGAATTTTAAATAGATTCCACTGAGAAGATTATATACTATATTTAATTTATTAGATTTATGTTATATTTCTTATACTAACTTTGATAAAAAGATCGTATATTATATCTCATTCATTTACATTATTTATTTACACTGCATTTCTTAAAATGATGCAGTATTATTAATAGAAATTAATGGAATTTTATATATATTCTAATAAAAGTATTAGTAGTCATCGGTAAGCTTAAAGATAAAAGAAGTAAAAGGAGGTAGAGTAAAAGAAGTAAGCTACAGTCTGTCTGAAAGATATTTATCGAGATATTCATCATGAAAATCATATTATATTTTAGAAGTTTTACTTGTTAAATCATTTATCCGAAATGCACATTTCTTCAGTTTATTTTAATAAAGTAAGTTAATGAGGAAACGATACATAAAATCTATATTTATCTAGAAGATGTCTCTTAGTAAATATAGTAACCTGTTCAAGAAGCATTAATTGGAAGCATTAATTTTATTTATTCGAACTGTACTAATAATTCCTCCAAATTATAAATTTCATCACTTTCATGTTATCAGGATCACCCTGTATACGTGCGCACCAGCCTGCACGTTTATCTTGTCGCGTCTTTTCCATCTGCGCATCTAACTTCTCCAAGCATACATACCCTTGTAGCATAAAGATCTATAAACAGACGCGAAAGGGGAAGGAGAAAGCCGTGGTACGTTGAGAAAAGTAAAGGTTATAAGATAGTACTCTGGCGAACACAGAAGAAAACGTTTACACCAGAAACTGAGAAATGTAGTGAAAGAAAAAACATAGGCACTACAGATGAAACGATTTATTAACCCGTTGTATTACGAGGCTTTTTTAATGGTCGTGTTTGATGAAATGTGTTGTTCAACCGCGCATAAATAGTTTTCTTAAACGTATCAGATCATTTTAAAGTAATCGTTTAAAATTATTAGATAATCGTTCTGTGAGTGACACCAGAGATTTTTATGATGTTACGTTGAAACCATTTGAGAAATTTGGCAGTATGAATTCTAAGTGTGTATCCTTGGTTTAAAAATTTTAATTATCTTAATTTTCAAAAATTTAGTACCGAGAATGGTTGAATTAATTCTTGAATGTTTTAATTATTTTAATCGAGCAATGTTTGTGCTGAGAATAAATAACAAAATTAAAAGTTTTTCCATTTTATTAAATAGTTTAACTGTAATATATAATTTCGTTTGAAAAAGAAAAAACGTTTCTAAAATAGATTTGTATATTCGAGAAATCGAGTTATCCATTTTTATGCAATTATGTTAAAAATCTGAAATTTTAAGAACGGTTAGAATGTCGTAAGGATTGAAAATAAATTTTTAACTCTTTGTATGCAAGAAATGTATCGATTTTTGCTATATGTTAAATATCATCTGTATCAGCCTCTTGTTATATTCATGCACAATTTGCATTATACGAAGAAGTAGGGTAGGAAATAGCGAAACAGAGAGGAACTCAGTCTAACTATCTCTAACTACTTCAAGTTGTCTGACTATATATGCAGTGGTATTACTCAAAGGCATTCTACTTCGGTGGGAACATTAGGCTCTAAATATGGAAACTATTTCATTGGGCTTCTAACCACCTTTTGTGATGAAATTAATTTTTATTTCGTTTTTCCAAGTTCAGATTTTTTTTCTTTATCCTTGTATTTCAAAATCTAATTTCATATACTACTATAATATAAATTTATATTTCGATTCGTTATTTCGTCATTGTATTTCCTTCGAATGACTTTGTTTCATCAAATATTATATAATAGATTTATTCATAAGTAGGAAATTAGATATCTGCGTGGTGTAAGTAATATAGGACAACGTCGCGTATGTACTATAAGGTCGGCTTGATCAGTTTTGTTGCAATAACTAGATCACATTTCTATTAATCTCAAACGTAAACATTACGAAATTTCCTATTTTTCAATTCATTTTCGAGATGCCTAACGCAATTTAAAGTTCTTAATAAGAAAAACGTTATTTGGGTTATATCCTCGTTATTTTACCATCATTCAAACATCTTGGCTTTTGAAAAAATTTCAAACGTAAACATTACGAAATTTCCTATGATGATAACGATGTATCAAATTTATAAGCGATTTGAGGAGGATTTAGATATTTTCAATGACATTCAAGTCGCTTGAATTAGCTGATTATGAGAATACGCGATATTCCTCAATGAAAGGAACTCTAATGGATTTGGCTGTACGACATCCTTTACTATCAAATTAATTGTTATGTACACGAGAGTTTACATATTGAAACTATAACTGTGTAATCATGGCATCATGTGTAAAATAGTCTGTAAATGTATAAATAATCTAGGTATCCACATGCAACTTGTTATTTGTATAATAATATAGTTAAATATCAGAAATCAGTTGAAATATCAGAAAAGCAAAATTTTTATACGTAGTCATATTTCAATGACCACAGACGGTATAAAAGAAGAAATCATTTTTACCATTTTCCATATACGATTCTAGAAAACCATAAAGAGCTTTCTCGTGTTAACCCATTTGAGACCTGTGGACAATACCCTGAACCATGTAATATCTCTCCTCAATAAAGAATTCTCCAAAAATTTGGCGTCTGAGACATCTATACTTTACATTATCAGATAATTCTCGAATTGCTACCAAAAGAATCATTCTATTTAAAGTAATAAATTGTAAAATAACGTGCTAAACATAATAATAATGACAATGGTCCGGATTGCAAATTTATCAAGATATATGTAATACAATTTGCAACTGCAGTACCATTCGGCCACTGGAGACAATCTTGTCAATCTCGAATGTGTTAATAAACTCGGAAAACATTATTCAGTGGTTATTTATCAAGGTGTGAATTTATTACGTCGCCTTCGTAGACAAGAGAGCGCCATATCAGAATATCAATTACTTTCATCAATCACTCTAAAGAACCCCAATCGTTGTTTAACATCAAAACACACGTCATACCGGCAGTTTCCTTGAGATATGTCATCCCTGTGCGTCAAAAGACGTGCTTTACACTAGATCGTATACTTACCCGTAGGATATTCACGCTTTCACACGTCGGCGGCGTTTAAACGCGCCGCAAACTGCATCTCGTGGCTTGCCTCGCGTTTATTATTTGCGAGAGGGTATTTATTTATAGGAAATTGTAAACAGAGTGCTTGTCGGTACATAATCCAAAGTGTCTAATGCTGTTTCACCAACGTAACATTATTGCACGTCGCGTGCTGCAAAATATTTTGCCGACTTCCATTTTCCACCATAAAATTACCGTTCTGCTTCCGTAACTGTGCATTCTATCCAATCGTTTGTTTGTCGTTTCCGCGGAAAATGACTGTGAAAATTTCTCCACTACCACTTTTGTTCTAATTTTGTTCGCTATTATTACTCTATGAGGCTATTTTCCGCGGAAAATGACTGTGAAAATTTCTCCACTACCACTTTTGCTCTAATTTTGTTCGCTATTATTACTCTATGAGGCTATTATATAATAGTGTGCCTCGATTGGCGATGAATTTGGAAAAAAATTTTGAGGAGAAGGTGAAATAACATCGTACAGAAATGGAATTAGAAAATAATAATAATCGCAATAATAATAATCAATAATATCGTGAGAAATTATTTATTTCTCGAACAGATATATAAATATATGCGGATGTAGAAAATTATTTATTCACCTCATCAGTGCATCAACTACTTCGCTGCTTCACGTGTGCTTCTCTTGAAAGCAAATATGATTACTATATAATAACTCTTTCGCGACGCTGTATGTATACTGTGTTACAAAAAGATAATCGCTCGTACAGTATCAACTAATGATATTAATAAATTAACAAGTTACAGTTTATAGATTATAGATTTTTTTCTTATAATTTTACAATTTTACATTGAATGAGATAATAGAATAATTTGTTATATGAAAACTTCAATTGCGTGTATGTAAAATTTAATTAAATTTATTATACCAAATTTATATTACAATATCTATTAGTACTAATAAGTTCATTAACAATACTGTTCCAATTATGCAAGAGTGTTTGCATAACGAAATATTCTGTAGAATCAAAAATATTCAAACCCAGTAATGATATAGCCAAAATATTAAATTTCATTTACGAACATCCAAAAAAGACTCATCTAAAAACAAGTGAAACATTCAACGTCGATGATGAAAATACTAATTGTACAACGTGGAGCGCGCTCCCACGATGTATCGTAAAAAATGTTAGATACGATTTTGCAACCAATACCCACCGACCAATCGCACAAATTGCAAAGGATTAAATGTATTATGAGATGAAAATTGGACGGGATGTTTCATCGGGACGTTATTGAACCGTTCGCCGCTCATAGTTTGCGCAAACATGTTCGCTCTCTCGAAATACGTCGATACGCTGTTCGATATCATTTTTCGCGCGTCTTTTAATCATCTCTGTGGCCGTATCCACCTGCCTTTTCCAACTCTCCCTGTTCTATTATCTCTTGATTGAGCCAACATATATAAACAAACGGCAAGCAACAACAGCAAAAGATTAAAACGGAAGCAAAATACACAGAAGCATGGTGAGAGATCCGGTGCTGTGGTCTCGATACGGAAAAGTATCGGACGCAAATTTGAAATTCCTATTTCCAGCGGGGTCGTTGATATCTGCGTCAGTCTCCTTCTGTATCAACAGGGGAAAAAGAGAAGAGAGAAAGAGAGAGAAAAAGAGAGAGAAAGAGAGAGGGAGAGAGGGAAAACAGCGCAAATACGGGTAGCGCGTACGATATATTTTTTCTACCTGTTACGAGTAAAAACAGGAAATGAATCATTGATTTTTCAAAAGCTTGTTGCAGGGAGTGAAATGCATGCTTTGAATACTTGGTGACTAACTATGAAGAAATTTTAATCTGTTAACTGAATTGCCTCTCAATTGGAATTAAAAACTCATAAGTGTTAACTTTTAATAAAATTCTCTTTCTTTTACAAAAAAATTTTAATACGGACTGTAATGAATAGACTGTGGATCTTTATGCAAATTCACATTTTTGTGAATATAGTTAAAAAAGTAATATTGCTCGGTTATTTTATATATTTTTTCATATCATCGCATTTTCTGTAATTTTGCACTTTCAAATTTTCTATAAATGCATAAAAATTCTCAGTCTAATGATGACTTAGATTAACATAAATGTGAGTATAGACAGCCTGAGATAATTTAGCTCATGTCGGTAAATCTGTATTATACATGTCGAAAGTGATTTCCGAGTCTCTTTAATCTTTCGCATTCTTCTATGGTGTCCAGTAATTTGGTGGCCAGGATGTCAAGCTGATCCTTCTGCAGTTGTTGATGTAACCTGCAGTATCTGGCGGTTTTTTCTCTTACAGCAAGTACACCGGTTTCTTTATTTATTTATTTCTTCGGATTGTACCAATCTGCCTTCGGAATGGCTCTGGACTTTTTGTTGTGCCATCTTTCTATTGATTTTATATTGGAGTTCGATGCTGTGCTCCATAATTGGCAGGCGTACGTCCATATCAGTTTGAGAATATCAGTTTTATATATCAATAGCTTGTTGTAAATTGTTAGCTGTGATTTTTTTGCCAATCAGCTACCGAAGTTTTCTATGTCTTTCGCTTAATTGTCCCATTTTTTCTTTTCTTTTTTTTTGCGATGCATGTTCCATAAAAGTTTTTTGTCTAAGTGTATTCTGAGATATTCCTTATTTCCTGTTATAGTAGTAGGTCGTTATTTAATTTTAAAAAGATTTGAGAAAATTTATAACAGGAAACGTGACAGAATAAACATTTTCTTTCACCTGAACGTAACTACGATCAATCACCTTAACGCTATTGGTCGAGCAGGAAACAAAGAAAATATCTTTAAACATTCTTTACCGATTCTTCTTCCAAACGAAAAATTCCTGCAATATCTGAGAAATAACAACGCATTCCTAAAAATTCTTTGCCGAACTACGTTCCACGATCCACGAATTTCGCTTATCATTCTCTATATAACCTATATAACCATATATCTCTAAATAACTGTGGTCGCTGGAATATGCACGTATCAGCAAACTGATTCGATTAGAAGCATAGTTGCGAACGAAACGTAACAGAACGCCAGTTCCAAGATAAAAGGAAAAAGGGAACGAATACTAACAAAGAGAGGATGAAAGAAGGAGGTAAAAAATGGAGAATGTATGGAATTTTTATTGAATCCTTTTTTTACGCGTTCGATGAAAGATACGAGTAAAGCGAGGCACGAAGCGTGGCAAACGAAAGCACCGTTTTCGGACGTCGTTCATTCTGTTTCGTTCCGAACAGGTCGGCCACAACCACGTGTGACGTGGTGGCAAGAAAATGCTCTCCTCGACGACACTTACGAAACCGTCGGCACTAAGAGGGTACGGAACGTGCTGCGATTAGAAAAGCTGGGTCGCGAACACCTCGGCGCGATTTTGACCTGCCAGGCGTCCAACAACAACATGGTCACTCCTATTTCCAGCTCTGTCACGCTCAATATGAATCGTAAGTAATTTTGATACATCATTAAAAGTCATGATGCTGATTAGAGTATAGAATAGTAAAAGATAAAAAGATTTATCAGAAGCGTGCAAATATTCTTCATTCTGAAATACGAGGATTCTCCAAAAAGTATTACGCGTTTACGTATAGAAACCATATAGAACGATGGAGCGCACTTTAGAAGATCACCTAGCTTCATTCATGTATTAACATAAGTCATATTTAGTATGAAGTAGTTTTATTTGCGCAGCCCGTACCGAAGTAAGCCTGCACTTGGCAACTTCCTTGGGTTATCTTGTCAGCATTTGACCATAAAACACAACACTATCCCCACGAGTCCAACACCCGACAGCCGAGAGCGGGGGCCCCAAACCCCCGCGACTGATCTCGGCCCCCGTAATACCAATCTATATCATTAGCGGGACTGTCGTAACTAACACTACGGCCTTCTCACTATCACTTGAGGCCCGTGTAAGCTCCGTCACTGGTAATACTGGTAGGAACTCACGTAAGCGAAACTCGATAAAGGCCGAGACCTTGGTCCTGGGACGTTCCCCGACGGTCCCTCCGTTGTAGCTCGAGTCCATGGGTTCGCCGTACTCAAATGAGACACGTAAGCGGGATACAGCCGAGATACAGTATGTGGTCAGTATTCCGGCGGTCCTCTCTGCGAGAGCATAAGTCACACTAAATTTTGCGTTCAAATATTTAATATCGCACGTTTAAAATGGCAATGTGTCTAAGTGCGAGAATTCAATAGGGACAGAGAAACTGTACGTGATCGTAAGGATTCATGCTTTTATTACAGAAGAGCTCAAGAACGTCTGCGACTTCATTGCAAATGATACACTATTCGAACGAGTCAGATTACCATTTTTTTTGCAAAAATTAAAAATCTTTTGGCTCGATAACGCTTCACAAGAAACAATCATTTAAAGGACTGTGTAAGACGATAAGTGTTCAAATAGGGCTGTTGGTTGTACTGAAAAATAACATAGTATATATACTAAAGTTACAAATACAGAAAATTTCTTAAAATGCATTTGTATTATTGTTATTTCAAGACAGTGTTACTTTCTCGACGACCCTCGTATATGTAAAATATATAAAATACATGTTCATCATTAGAAATCTTAATACTGATTGAAGTACAGAATAAAAAATAAAAGGATATGCCAGTGCTATGATTCCTGATATAAAGTCAAAAATAATTCTAACATGTACCCATTAGGGTAGATTGAAAAAATCAAAATTATGTAACCATTTTCTAGTAGTGAAGAAAAACTTGACTCTACTCTTCTAGATTAAGTATGCAAAATTTGGTTTCTGTCAAATGAATTTTTTAGAAGGAACACTTGAAAATTTGTCGTATCTAGTTTCCTAATTACGTGACATTTCAATTCCACTTATTTCCCTGCCATTTCACTTCTAAAACTTGATACAACGATACAAAGAAACAAGATTGGACATGATACAACAAAATACAACAATCTACGCCAAGAGTAAATAATTCACCTCTTTGAATGTATACAATAACACGCGCCATTCATAGTACCAGAACAAATAAAAGCAGGAACCGTAAACCTGAAAACACACATTTCCATCCACCACCCACACAAAATCCAATCTCCTAAAAAGAAAGCAAAACACTGCAAAAAGAACATCCACTACACTTATTACTCCGCCACAGCAAACAGAATTTCGAGCGAAAGTCAATTTCGTCATCGAATCAACTTCTGGTAGGGGGAAAAAAAAGTAGAATAGTGTTTAAACTGCTCTTAATGAAACCGAGATTCAATCCTACTTCTCCATCAGAAGACAAATGTTAAACAAATAATTGAACAACGGAGGCTGCTAAAACCGTGTTCCATATTGGAAACTTTCGCAAAATAGTTTCCATTAACCATGGAACCATTCGAAATGATTACTCAAACACTCGACAGGTTCCATAAACGCGGCGGAATCTTGCCTGCAACTGATAGTTCTTTCGAGCAAAGAGGGCTAATGGATGGTACGCGTGTTTCAGTGAAACCATTGTGGGTCCGCATGCAAGGAGAGAATCGTCCATTTAGCGCAGGCACCACGTACGAGATCGGCTGTGAGATAGTTGGAGCGAGACCAAATCCGAAGATCACGTGGTCGAAAGGAAGTTTGATGCTGAGGAACGCCAGACAGACGGTAAAATTAACATTTTCAAGGTGTAATAAAATGTAGAAAATAATTATAGTGAGAAGGGAGAGGAAGAAAGAAAGATAAATAGAGAGAGAGCACGAGTATGTAAATATTAAATTCATTATTGTATCATCATCTAACGATACTAATCTCGTCAATGGCTACAAAACATCATAGTTGTACTTCAAAAATAATCAAACACTTGTAGGAAATTTTTATAAATACATTATGTATATTATACGAAATATTTTAAAAAATTACTATAATGGAACGCAATATCTACCAACATGTATCAACATATAACATGTATCATGATTATACTGGAAAAGTTTGAAATAAATCTGAAAATTTGCATAGAAGCTGCAACGTACTTAGTGCATGTATATATTTCACAGAACAGAGACGACGAAAGATTTGAAGCAATCAATTGTTCATTACATTAATAAACCTTAATATTCGTTGGAGTAATCTTTGACATTTATTATATGCTTAAGACGACTATCATGCCATATACTAATTTTTTTCTAAATATGTGTGCGCAGTAAATATTTTATGATTTCTATCTACATTTTCACATTGTTTCAAATTTTATCAATATAATCATGACAGTCGTATTTCATTACGGTACTAGTGAAATTTCAAAGTGTTTTACATAACATATTACATTACATAACAATATATAAATACAAATTTCCTACGGTAGCTGTTCAAATACTTTCACGAGTCATTGTAAATATACAATGCCACCCAAAACCTAACAAACACTACTTTCGCTATCTTCGAATCATCCAACCCGATCAATATTTCTCTCTTATAAAAATTCCCATTATATCATCACCTAAAACGTTAAACACAAAAGGAGATCCACGAAGACGTCCGATGCAACAGATTCGGGCTTCCAGATTCGAGGCCGAAGGATTTAATTACACTATGAAAAAAACATGCTCTCGTGTTCAAGAAGCTCTCTCTCTCTCTCTCTCTCTCTCTCTAGATATATAGAGATAGATATATATATATATACGTGTGTGTGTGTGTGTTTGTTCTCTTTTTCACACACACACACACTTTCTCTCTCTCATTCTTTTTTGCACTTTCGTTCCCTGGGGGTTCGACTTCCGGCGGCCGTCAGCTTCAACTTCTCTAAATCAGCTTGGCGGCCAGCGTTTGTTTTTTCTAGCGTGGATATAGCTCAACGATCAGGCAGACCAGTTCGGTAAACTGTTTTAAATTCATGAAAGCCATCCCACAGATGAGCCCCGACTCCAACGTCACCACCAGCATTCTCACGTTCGTACCGACTATTGAGGACGCTGGCAAGTTCCTCTCCTGCCACGGCAGCGTGCCGGATATCCCGGATTCCGAGATGGAGGACGGATGGAAGCTCGATATACACCGTGAGTGTGTTTTCATTGAAATTTCATAGTGACGATCTACGGGGAGTGGAGGTAAACGTCTCTCGGCAATATTTTCTTCCACGACAGGTGGTGGTCACACACCTACCATGAAAAATAGAGAACAAGTAACAAGACAGTTTCGATCAGTTGATTTTCAGAGATAGGTGTTGTGTGTGTTTTTTGGGCTTTGAATGGAATATTTTCTGTTTGATTGCGACGAAAATAGAATTTTTAGAGTAGAAAGGGACCTGTCGTGCTGCGTCAATCACTATCGTGCCAAATAATAATTCTCTTTAACCCCCCTTGCATTAACTATTATGCTTCTTGTATTTGCAAAATTCCAACATATAAAGTCAACTAATATTTACTAAATTAAATTGTATAAAGACGTAAGAAGAATTAATCTTATAAAAACAGATAGACTGTATATTTTTTCGATTCAAATCAAAATATTCGTCTTCATATTTATTAAATTGCCTACTTGATACTATGAACATAACTAAACAAATTAAACTTTTTTAAATTATATTCCTAGCTCATCAATTACATCGATAACTAAGAAAATCAACATTTTTAATTATGTCCAGAAAAATATAATTTTGCGTAAATATTCAAAAATCCATCAATGAAACATAAAATACTAAAATACTTTCAGGACACCTAATTATAAGCCTGATCCTAATTTCCCTAATCTCAATTCAACGCTCCAAAAATAGCAAAACAGAATCAAAGGAAAGCAAGCGTTGATTACGTAAAATTGTAGAACGGGAGAGAAGAGACGGGAAAATTTGTCAACAGTGTCGAGGACAGATCTAGAAATCTGTCTGATTGGTTTCCCGACGGGGAAAAATTTGGAAATGCTTCAATCGGGTTTTCGCAATGTCTAGTCTACGAGGAAACACGGCCATATAGCTGTCCAATAAAAATGAAATATGGTTGATGAGCGATTTATTGCGTCGCGTCGTGGAACGTAATTTAATTCGCCTAATCGATAGAGCAACGCATTGACGACCGATTGTTTCGAGTGGTGAAAACAGCTTCTCTGAAGTTTGTCTCGTCGACAACAAGCCAGGAACTCTAATGCGAAACGCGTGTCGTCATGGCCATCTATTCTTCCAGTCAACTTTCCATGGTACGTAGTTTACTTGGATTAATTAAAAATTTTAATTAATTCTTTCGAGGCTTCGCAGACTGCGCCAACTGAAAAGTTCAAGCCAGAGAACGATGATAACGTTGCTGCAGTATGCAGGAACGGTAACACGATAGTAAAACGTGAGAGCTTTTGAAAATTATTAACCTTAGAATGTACAGTATGATATATAATATTTCGTAGTCGGGAAATGAAAGAAATGTAATCCGTTATTGTATAGGTAAAATAATAGAATGAAATATAATAATTGTGAGGAAACTGAATAATATACGTAATATCAAATTTCGGTGATAATGTTTATAAGTCATGTCAAATGTCAAAGATTGAGATTAAAAGTTTCGATAATGCAAATTGAAAATATCGAACATTCTTAACCCCTTAACCTACAACTACGAGCATGGCCCGTAGTACGATGATCGGGCCAAATATAATATATATTATAATATATAATAGCTTGTTTACGTTTTGGGCCCAAAATTCTGGAACGTAAGTCATACGTTAAGGGGTTAAAATTTGTAATCTGTGATTCAATGTTTTTTACATAATCGCTTTTAATACTCGAAGCAGATATTTCACGAATAAAGAAGTTACAACAGTAACAATAACAATAAAAGATAGTAAGCGGAATATCTATGTCTTTCGAGAAAATTGAGATTACAACTTTCAATCATTCGAATTGAAAATTTCACCCATTTTTGAAATTTTTAATCTCTAATTAAACAGTTTTTATTAGTGATCGCTTTTAACATACACGCAGTAGAACAAAGAAATCAACAATGATAATAAAAGGAATATCTAGAAAACAGAATATCTATAGTATTTTCCAACGTTCTTCTCACCATTTTTATTGACAATGCTCGAGTTCTATTGTTTTGCTATCCATCCTATTACCACGGTAAAGAGTGCTTCGAATCTCAAGCAGTTAGATTGCCACGATCGATGCATTCTCTCGCATTCGAGTCTTCCGTTTTTAGACATTTCTTTCGCTCATGCAGCCTTGTTCTGCATTGAGTAGTCATCCTTCTGTAAATTTCCGCTCCACTAACACCCACACCACTTAAGAACCTGATGACAGCACACGATTCCCCCGATGTACAATCTTACAGTGGAACAAGTTTCTTGGCAACCAACCAGAACACATTATAAACAAAACATAAACGCTCAGACCAGAAGCATATCGATGCCAAATATTTAAAAGAATATTTTCAATGTACTATTCGGACCATCTATTTCGATTCCTTCTCGTTTCTTTTCTATTTTAATCCACGAATAGTCTAGAAAGTCTACAGAATAGTCTACAGAAAGAACAATTTTAGGGGGCAGGTAAATATTAATATCTGCCGATTCAGAAAATTTTTAGTTAATAAAAGCAAACTACCGAAGCGCAAAAGCAAACTACCGAAGCGTCCTGTTTTGCGACCAAGTTTTCAGGACAGAAAAAAAAGCTCTGTTCCCCAGCGGCTTAAACCCAAAAATTGTATCATACAACGAAAAATGTAAAGCGCCGACACATAATACAGCATGGCTACGTCGTACCGCCGCGTATCGGTACCTTTGCCTAACATACCATTACAAAAATTCACCGTTTATTGTGAATATGTACCTAAAACTGTATTCTTGGACTCAATATACTTTAAATCTCCCTCAAAAAAAAAAATGACGGCAGCGCAGTGGTTAGCGCCTTAGGTTACGAACATTCGGAACCCGGGTTCAAATCCCGGCGACTGGAGTCCGATTTTTATTCCACGCATCTAAATTAGAAGAAAAATAGCAGATCCCATCAGCGACATCTACATAGCCAGCATCTACAATTATATCACGGCCAACACTTACACCTCACGCTTCTCAGTTGGTTGGCAAATGTCAATCTAATTAATCGATGATAGTACAAAATGTTTTGAATGTTCTGTAGATCTTTCAATTCAAAATTCTGTCAGCTCATATTATTTTAATTAAAAAGCAAATTATTATTGCAAAATTATATTCTATTAAAAAGTAAAATATAATATCGCGCCTTTGATTTAAAAAAGCGAAATTTTTACTAATCCGTCGAACGACAAATATCCCCCATCTACTTGACCACGATTCGTGCTCCTTATTTCCTTTGCCACCCTCTCTAAGCACCCGTAAACGCGCGTTTTAGCGCCGAGTCGTCTCAAAGGCCGTCGAAATCGCATTCGCTTACCGAAATTAAAAACTCGCGTGTATCATCGGCGTCAGAGAAACGAGCAAAAAGAAGGGGTTGGGGAACTTATTTATCCGTTGAGATTCTGTCAAGTCGGGGCTCGTGTATTGACTTCACACTCGATATTTCGCTCTCGTTATTAGCAAGAAATCCGCTGCTCCCTCGTGACCGTTCGCTCGATATCGTTTCTTCGCCGTTGAAACTCGAGCAAGAACCAATGAACGAACGAACAAAAACAACGAGAAAGCAAAATAAAAAAAAAGACGAAGAGAATAACAAATAAGAACGATAGAGGGGATGAAAGGAAAGGGGTAGCAAGAGAAAGAGAGGGTAAAAATCTGTAAAAGAGCAGCCGTGATAGCGATTTACGACGTTCGCCAACCAGTTCTTGCTTATGATTTCATTCGACCTCGGTTCTCGTAATGCGAGTCCACTGAACAAATCCGTTAATTCCGCCACAAGATCTCGCGCCTGCAATAACGAGTAAATTTTTCCTTATTCCTTCCCACCAGCTGAAACCACCTCCCCGTCTCTGTGTTACCGTCTCGCCCGCTGAAATTACCGACTGGCGCGATTATCGATGGAAAAAGAGAGTGGTTCAAGGAGAAAAGAGGAGATGATGGATTTCGTAGGTAAATGAGCAAAAAAGAGGAAAGAAACTGGGAAAAAGCAGGATGGAGGAGAAAATATGTTAAAGCTTGATATGAGGCGTGGTTTATGAGTTAGAAACCATTGCCATTTTTGCTATAGCACTACAATTTAGAGTATTTAATGTCGAATTATTTTATTGGAAATCTCATGGTTTCTAAAATTTATTTTCATTGTGAAATATCGAAAATATCATATCGTTGGAAATTTCTATTTTTCTTTTCTTTTTTTTTATACCTGCGGGCAGAATTCAGTGTTTAAATAGCACACTGCTTAATTAAACATGAGAATTCAGAATTTAAATAATACACTGCTTGGTTACACATCAGAATTCACAGCATAGAATATATAGAGTTTAGAAACACATAGAGTAGCACAATAAGTGTAACTAAACAACCATTGTTAGCAATCGCAAGCATTCATCATTCTACGCGATTCTAAATTCAAGCTCGATCTTAAGTCAATAACTGGTCGGTTCTTTGTGTGAATTGACCAGTACACCACGTGCAAATTTGATCAGACCCAAAGTCACGATGTATACATGAAGATCATAATATGAAGACTACACAAGTAGGAAACGATAAGCGAAGTTTCTAACATTTCACTGGAAAACAAAGTTATAAAATTTAGTACGTTGTCAATCAGTCTTTCGGACCTAATTATACTTGTCAAAATTTTCAAAATACTAATCTTCATCGTATTAGAATATCGAAGATACTAAAATACTGCTTAATACCGTATGATGTTATTATATTGAAAATATTAAAATTGTGTTGTAGAAATATCGTGTTGTATGGAGGTTGTCTATACATCATATTAAAATCCTTCTTACAATCATAAATTAACATTAAAGCAAAAAGATTCAACAAAAATATACTCGTCATAATACATAATATACTCCTCCTTTGATAACTCCTTTTTGCATAATATAGAGCACGAAAAAAAAAACGAGAGAAATAGCAAGTAGAAAGAGAATATGAGAATAGAAGATAGAAAGAAGAGCAAGAGCAGTCACGAAGGAAGGTGCAAAGAAAATCTGATAGGAAGAACGAGTGGAACGAACTTCTAAACTTATGGGATAGAGCAATAGGTGGATAGAGAAAGGAAAAACGAGTTTTATACGGGGAGAAAGAAGGTTTTGGACGAAAACGAAAGGAAGGAAATCGAGAAAACGAGAGAATCTTAAGCCATGGATGGGCATGTACCATTAATTTCCGCGAAGCTGAACTGATCCTTGTTTTCTTCTTTTTCTCCCCCTTCGTTTCATGTTCGTGTCCTCTTACTTCCACCTTGTTCGCTGTCTAATCGAGGAAAACTTTTATATTGGACAGCGGAATCACGGTGTTAATCTCCAGGAATGGTGGTAGGAATAGCGAGTTTGCATAACGACCGGTTCGTTATGAGATCGGTTTAAGAGGTTGTCGCGAAATCTACAGACATGTTCCATGCGTCCTGCTGGAATAAAAAGATTTTATCGTGCGAAGTCATCCACTCGATTCTGTCGCGCAAACGATTATTTGAAGCGTAATTCTAGACCCGTGAGAACTACTCAAGGATGGTTTTTGCAAATGATTCAGTCAACATCTGTGAGAATAGCACTATAAATAGAAATACAGAAAAGAAAATAAGGATTACAAACATTATCTTTTAATATTTACCTTGGAATTTGTTTAACTCCTTTTAATTTCATTTGTTGTGAAACACATTTCTATGCAAATATTCAGTTAAATATTCCATACGTGCATCAGTGAAACGCAAAAATTTATACGCAAAATATAAAACATAATATTTTTAAATAATATGTGGAGTATGTCAAATATGTATGCATGTATGAGTATCAGAAATGTGAAGAAGCGTTTCAGATGAAAGTTGTTTGACTTCATGGAGGAAAGTTAATAAGATATTTCGATTTTTTTACACTCTTATCTAAGGAGATATCAATGCCGATGTAACTCCTTTAAATGAAATATACAATATACACTTTTTCTATATACCATATCCTATATACCATTCGATACATTTTTTAATTCTCTACAAAAAGGTATTGGGGTATTAGGGACGAAAAATGACCAGTCTAAAAGATACTTTGACTTTAATCTTGTGCAGCTTATCGTAAGAAAGACAAGGAAAGATAATGCAGTGCGTTTATGTTTATATTTTTCAACGCAATGCTGTATAAAAAGAATGTACAATTCCATTTTAGGAAGTTACATTGGCATTTAATCTATCTAAATAATAATGTAAAAAAAGATCGAGAGATCTTATTAAGTTTCCCCCACGAAATTAAAGAACTTTCATCCGGAACATTTTTTGGCACTCCTGATGCTTACAAAAATAATCACATGTACACATTTAAAACGAACGTACTCTATATTTATGTGTAAATGTTATAACGTTTATACGTAATATTGTATGTGACCATATGAATATATTTTCTATTTAATATGTAAATTTCATGTTGCGCCTAATTTACGGATAATTAGTGTATAGATTTTGTTAAGGAAGTATCAATCGAATCGTGGCATAGAAACATCAATTCCTTGGAAGAGTGTGTTGTTGTTGAAAAAACATTGTGCGATGCTACAGGAAAACATTGGACCAGTTTGATATATTGTATCTTCCTGATCTCAGATCGCCTGGAGGCTGAAGCCAAGAAAGGATTAACAGCGACAATTGATTTTGTTGTTATCAGAGCAGACAATATTGCGTTAAATACAAGTGGGAATTTAACCTACTTGTGTTGAAAATTATGGATAGTAAATAGATGTTTGGTGTGTAAACAGGGTTTATCATGCAAGCTTATATTGCTGCAAGCAAACTGATTGCTTACCTCATAAACTATAGCATATACCGGTAAGTACGCGTACACTTGAGAGAAATATACTCCCCTTTAGTATTTTATAAATTAATAAAAATAATTAATAAAATAAAAATAATGTTATTTTCTAACGATAGTGATTGACGATTATAATTCTTATAACTGAAACTCTTTTCATACACATTTAATATTATATATACTCATTATAAACGATTATACACATATTATTATACTTGTACAATGCTTGCAATTGCTAATTATCTCTTCGAAATATACAGAGTGATTGGTAACTGGTGGTACAAGCGGAAAGGGGATAATTCTACGCGAAAAAAGAAGTAGAAAATATGCAATAAAAATTTTTCGTTTTAGGCTTTGTTTTCGAGAAAATCGACTTTGAATTTTCGAAAAATTAAAAAAAAATTAAAAAAAAATTTTTATTCTATATTTTCGACTTCTTTTTTCACGTAGAATCGCCCCCTTTCCGCTTGTACTACCAGTTACCAACCATCCTGTATATAATCCTCTTATTATAATATTTCCACAATGTTGGACCATTTTTTTATACGTTCATTTGAGTTCTAAAAGAGGAAACAATCTCCTCTTCTCGTATCTTACAGTGCACGAAAGTTAACGCCATGATTAACAATACTCCTAAGCAAAACGTAATTATATATTTTAATTACAGAAAACAACAACAATCTAATAACGAACACAACTCCCAACACAGACATGCACCACACTTTTCAATATCCCAAAAATGAACTTGCAGCATCTCCATCAACCATACCTAAAATACAGATCATTTCCACCTATTTATGATCCAACTCAGCAGCAAACTCCACGCATAAACAAAACAATCCTATTTCTTGCCTATCGCTCTAACTGCTTACTTACACTGCACCCAAGGCGCAAAACGTACTCGCGCGCTGGGTGCAGTTGCCCGAAACAAAACATTGTACCATTTCTTACATAACGACATGGTTAAACTTTCAGACGAACCGGTGGTTATGCTCGAGCTTGGGAGCAATCTGAACTTGAGCGCAATCCGCGAGGGTATCGACGTTTATTTCGAGTGCAACATCAAGTCGAATCCGTGGGTTTACAAAGTCTCCTGGCGGCACAACGTAAGTTCAAACCAACCATAATCGCACCCCTTTTCATCTATTAAGTCACCTGATACATTAAAATAAATTAAAATTATTAAAACATCGAATGAAAATAAATTTTAAAATACAAACGCAACGATCTCTTTTACTATACTAAGAAGTCGAAAACAGCAAATCTTGAAATATGTCATTGTTCCTACAAATGGGAAATACACTACCGGCTAAAAACTTGGAATTATCATGTTACGTAGATCTCGACAGACAGAATCACAAAAAGAATCGGTTTATACTTCTGCAATCTTAGAAAACTCTTTGATAGAGTAAAACTCCGTTCGTATGAGTTAATGAAGGAAGAAATAATTTATATGATTGCAATTCATGTAATAGGAGCCCATTGATTCTCCTCCCACACCTATGATTTTTTATTCATATAATAAAAGTTCACGTTCGAATAAATAAATTCAACCAACGAGAGTTCATTCGATCAGACATTCACTGGATTCGACTAAATGGAGTTCATATGAACGCGTAATCTGCTATAAGTAATCGTATACAATTGAAAATTAAACTAAGTAAACGATAATATTCTTGATAATATGATTGATAAATGTTTCATATTTATATTAAAATCAACAAGTAATTCAATGTAGAAGAACAATTGAAGAAGTATCGACTCCAAATCGTTGATCGATAGTATATGTTCTATGTAAGACGACGACGACGACGACGACGACGACGACGACGACGACGACGACGGGAACGGGAGCGATGGAACGCTCGCTAACAGCCAGATAACGAAATTGCGTGGCAGTTCCGGAATCGATAATTTAGAAGCAAGCCTTAATCGAAAGACGAGATAAGGGGAACGGGTTAGCGCAGCTGTGACGCGAAGTTTCTGTTTAAAATTTACATGCTGATACGGGCCGATCGGGAACCAATGTGTAAGCGTTCTTTGAACTAATAGCCAACGTTCCGCATCGGTAAGAAATTTATCGGCGAGCTTCGGGAACCGTTGACGTAACCCTAAGCGCTTCAAGCTTCTCCTTAAATGGAGTGAAGTCTGACGGAGATCATCGTTAATAGGAAGTTCACAGGGGGGAACCGCGGCAAGTGATGTGCACCGATTTTCTTGGGACTTTGATGTTACGCCAGGCGTTAGATGGTTTGGCTTTAGATTGATAGACCAAGTTCCTGGAGAAATATCTTAAATTTCAAATTTCTCAAGTTTGGCATGTCATGCTACCTTTAGGGTGATACGCGAAGGAATCTTGTTTCATCTATTTTAAGATACATATTATATTATTGTTAAGGAATGAGAGATGATTAATAATTAAAGATAATAGACATAAATTAAAGAAAGAATAGTAATGATTAGAATTAATTTCCAGAGTCAAATGAATTTTTTCTTTTTTTACATTTTTCTTCTTTGGTTTTAAGTTGTGTTTGAATTCGATCTTTGTAACTAACAAGTACATGATAGATATATGTAAATATAGATTAAAGATGATAGGTTATTAGCAAGAAGAAATTAAAATTTATTTGTCGATTTAAAGAAAATTCTTCTCTTTTGTAGCTAATATAAATTGTTTTCTGTATTACTTGAATTCAACTTTTGTATTATTCATTGTATCAAACGAACCTTAAGTAATTACGTGGTTGAAACTAGTAACAAATTAATAATAAAAGCTATTGAAATAAGTGGCAATGCCATCCCACTTTATTCGCCAATTACTTCGCTTAAGCAGAATCGCAGAATTAACAGAAACAAAAATAAACGATGTAGCTTTCATTTCGACGTAGAATTTACTGCACAAATTTTGTAGTATAGAAAGCATAGAATAAATGAGCTTTCTACATAAATTAGTAGGTACCTTATAACACGCATTACTATTTATATTAATTATCAAGTTTGTAAAGAGAGATTATATCGACTAATTACAAATATAAATTCGTGCGTACCAAATAAACTTTGTAGATACATTAACTAATAATCCATAACTCTACACTAATTATCAGAAATTTGACAGAGATTGCATAGATTAATTACAAATACCAATTTCTACAAAATAAATATGCTTTCTATGTAAATTAACCAATAACTATATTACTATATTATTTACCTCGATTATCAAGAAATATTAATTGAAACGTCGCTTTTGCAATATAAGATCTATGTGACTGGAAACTTTTCCATGCATAATGTATATAATTAAATGATCCAACAAATAAAATATTTTATTTACTATTTAACAAAATTTCATGAATTTCGGTGCGTAATTGTACGTGGCTGCGTAATACTTCGTAAATCTATTGAAACTACTATGAACAAAATGACAAAATCAAAATTAAAAGATTAGTCACTCTCTTGGTCGTTAGTCAATAAAATATTTGATCTGTTATGTAACAAAGCTGTATTAATATCGGTACATAATTATACGTGGTTCTGTGATAAAATTTCATCAGGCTATTGGAAGTTCTACGAATGAAATAACTGAGGGAAGTCAATTGTTGTTCGCGACCGATCCGATGAACCAACGATGTGGGACGTGATTGGTATTGAGCTATGGCAATCACAGCGAGAGATTTGTTTAATGATTAGTTGTACCAATGAACAGGTTTCCTATTCAATATTAATCTGTTTGATATTGACGCGTTCAATCTACCGCGGATCACTGATTGGTTACATAGATGCGATATCCCATTTACGATTAACTCAAAAATATTCTTCCAGCATCTCTTAATTGACAAAATTTCCATTTACTATTAGCTTTCGAAAAATATTCTATTAAGAGAAAAAAAAATGCAAGAAAGAACGTAAACCGTTCCTGATTTCTTACGCTTTTCTCGCAAGCCGTCATTATTAATTCCGTTTGCGTTTTAAGGCGAATGCATTCTGACAGTACATCTCACCCGTTCTTTAACGCGCCTTTACGTTTCATAGCCCCAGTCTCTCCAATAAGAGAATCGTATATTTTGCATTACTACGTTCCATTGTGAATATTTTAGCCAGCGAAGTGTAACTTTACTCTTTCGCCAGCGTAGAACAACTCCACAGTCCTTAGACGGAAAGTAGGAAATAATTTCAACAAGAAAGAGCAAAACTACTTCGTTAATATCATTTTTTCGCACAGTTGTTAAAAAGAAAAAATTTTAATTAACTTCATGACGTTCGATTATTCTTATTTTAACCGTCGAAATAAATAATGTATGTATGTGATTACAGTAGAACCTCGATTATCCGACGTGATACGTGAAAATCATAGAAAACATTTTAATAATGTTACGTTGTACGTGTATTTAAGTTTGATTAATTATTTAATCAGTTGAAAGTTTGGTTAACCGCTTTTACAATACCTGACTATTTACGCTTTTATACACTTTGTGTTAAAAATTTCATGATAAAAATGAAGTTGTAGTAAAGTTTAGAACATTTCGAATAATACAACCTTAGACAGGACTCTAATAACCGAGACTCCATTGTACTTCGAAGTAAATCTACCTATTCGCAGAATTGATAATTCTTAGCTGCGGTTAGGTCAATTGCGACGAAGGCAAACCATAGACAGCAGACAAGCGACGAGAGCTTCGGAGTTTTCAGTTATAGGGTAACACTGCTGCATGCGGATCTGGACCAGCTCAAATTATATTCCTACTTGTACTTACACTTCTATATTAAAATATCTTACCTTACGATACCTAAAATACCTTACAATTTATCCACGCGTTTCTCTGTTTATACATCTAATAACCTCAACAATCTGCTTAACGCTTTTGTCGAAAGTTCTAAACTTTAACAACTGACAGATTTTACGATTTTATTATATCGTTTCTGTTTATTGCATGCCTCTGTCCCGTAGAGGGATTAGTAAGGTTTATTTTAAACGAATACAAAGGCTCTTCCGTGGTATATTGCATTGTACTGCATTATGTTGATCCGAGTTCCATAAATATTTCTTCGAGCGCC
This sequence comes from Bombus impatiens, assembly GCF_000188095.3. Taxonomy (NCBI): domain Eukaryota; kingdom Metazoa; phylum Arthropoda; class Insecta; order Hymenoptera; family Apidae; genus Bombus; species Bombus impatiens. The sequence continues at coordinate 74,775 of NT_176578.1, forward strand.
TTTAGATCTCGATGTCATTCTAGTCAAGAGAACATCAGGCGCCTTTGTCGATTCTTCGTTTGATTCGAGAACGACCACCGGTACGGAAGATCTCCGCCACTGGTGCCAATGTGTTTTGAGGAAATTCAAAGGAGATTTCCGACACTCGAAAAAGGAGAACGTAATACATCGGTTGGCACGGTTGAGAAATTGAAAAACTGTCAGCAGCCTTCGCCTTATTTTTTCCCCTCCCTTTCTCTAGTCATCCTTTTTAATTTTTTCGGCAAATTTATGCATGGAATGGTATCTATCGATCTGCACGCGCATCAAGTTCACGTAAAACTATCAATCATCGTGAACGGTTCACTTCGAAATTACCCTCACCGTCTGCCGAAGTGAGCTGGACGAGGAAACAAATACACGTATATGTTGCTCGCGTAACCTCAATTTGCATAAGAAAAACACAGGACAAAAGCATGATGAGCACAGTTTCGTTGATTTCCTGATTTTGATGTTATTTAATAGAACAGAAGAAAAGGACGGTTTTGCTGGACTTTTAAATTTCCCGTAAATTCATAAACATTCCACTCTATCTCCGAAAAGTATACTTCCTCCGATATCTGATCAGATAACATTTCTATTCATAGTCAATTAAGCCAATAACTTAGAGAACTATACATAAAATAGATTTCTAGGCAGTGTGTCGTACACGAAACATTTTAACGACCCATCGTCTTTATTGTTCTTCGTCATCGTCGTTTGTCGAAAAGTTAGATGTACTTCCGATCTATGATGGGATATAGTGATCACGATTTTATATCGACAGGGCAATCCGCTGTATCATAATCCAGCGACAGGAACCATAATCAGTAATCAAAGCCTAGTATTGCAAAGCGTAACACGAAGCAGAGCTGGGATCTACACATGTATTGGCAGCAACCAAGAAGGCGATGGAGAGAGCAATCCTCTGAATCTGGACATCAAATGTGAGTATATTGGCAATTCAGCTTGGTAATTCTAACTAACGCAAGATGTAAATAGATATAGGTACAGTTCTCTTGTGAAGACTGAAATATTGCATAGAATTTGGAATCGTCGATTTAAATGGTTATAATATACACTTTATACTTGCATTTATTCTAATTATAAATTCGAATATAATTACATGTATTCTAAAATTACGGAAAAATGTATTACAAAATTACGGATAAATCGAACTAGGAGGAAAATAAAAATAATAAATTCTCAAATTCGTCACGAATGGAATTTTTGTTTACTTACGAAAAAATAATTAATACTATAGCTTCGAATTTGGCTCTAAAATTTTTGGATTAATAAGTGTGAAAGATACGCTACTGATCAAAAGTATTCGTAACGCTTGCTTATTCTCTATAAAATATATTTGAATAACAAAATTACAGATGATGTAAATTATTAGCGATACAAGTATTACTATTGACTATTGGATAAAATGGTTGTATAGAAATGGCTGTCTCATCGCCCATCTTCACGCAACATTCCCTAAAAACACAGGAAAAAGTGACACGATAATGAAAAGATGTAGAGGAACTTCCAATTTTTTTTAATTTTATAGGGAATACGTCCGTTGCAACTTTGTTCCATTAAAAGTTTGTACCGTGATGTCACAAGCAAATATTACCACGACCCGATCTTCGCAAAAAAATTTAATCAAACCGGAAGAAAAATTTTACAAAAAGGACACAAAGCAGTTACACGGTATAAAAATACAATTTTTAGAAAAACCGTAAACCGTTCTTTTCCAGAAAGCAATTATTAGTTGTATAAATTTAATTATTTAGATAGTCCCGCCAATAGTGAAATATTTTTAGACGATTTAGAGTTTTTCATAAAACAAATATTCATTCGAGCAACTGAAGTGAACTTCAAAGATAAAATATTTAACTGTATTAGTTACATATTTAAACTTTAAAAACGCTTAAAATTACATCTATTAAAAATAACTTACACGAGTATCTATTATACTTAAATAATATGAAACTATGTTGGTATTGAATATTTACCAAAACCTTCGATTTGGTAAAGAAAAAAAAAATTTATAGAAATGTAATATATAGATATATTCTCTTATTTAAAACTAATTACCAGTATTGAATATTACAAATATTAAATAGTTTCTGGAAAAGTCAAGTATCTTTGAACGTTAAAGGATACTGCATAAATATTCTATTGTAGTATGAAAGATTGATGAAATGAAAAATCCTCAACAAATACTTATCGCATTTTTCTTTAAATAACAGCTTTCGACATTAAAGATTACGGCCATTAAATAATTCCCACATTCAGAGAGGAATATTTTTAAACGTTATATAACCCTGCATAAATAAAATATTTATCAAAATAAATCACGTAAAACCTGAAGAAGAAACAGCAAATAATATCCAACGTATCCTTCTTGAAATAATTATTAAATATTACAATCACTAAAGAACATCTACACAGTCCACAATGAAACGAAACATTTATAAAGAGAGTTGAAACGAGATCTGAAAAGCGAAAAGGCATTCGAATAACGCATCTAGCCCAGAACCTGCTATTTCCTCCGGCTGGTTGCAGAAATATGTAGAAAGTATGATTCGCTGCGTTTTGTGAAGCGATATTATGTACAATGAACGAAGAGATTGTTGCGATTCCAGCTTTGTGGATTTATACCAATTCGAATAAAGAGAGAAGTGGATTGTAAGATGGGTCGGAGGGGGGGGGGGGGGAA
>NT_176578.1:77887-79702 GCF_000188095.3 Bombus impatiens
GGGTCGGAGGGGGGGGGGGGAGAAAGAGAAAAGCAGTTGAAAGAGGACATAAAAGGTGGTACTGACGTGGCCACTAATAGCGTTAAAGGAAACCGTCTCGTAGCAACATGCTTTTGTGACATAATGATACATTTAGGTAGATGTGTACAAAGCTAAAATCCAGCGTCTATCACGGATGTAGTAATACAATGCAATATAGCCCCACTTTTTCGTTAACAAAGTCTACCATTCTCTATTAACAAGGTCTACGCTCCTTCTGGGTTTTCGATACATCATTACTTCCGTTTTTGCCATATAAATAAAATATTGTGCCATATTTCCCCCATATTACGGAGTCTGGTTATTAATTTTATTTTGGATACACAAAAAGTATTATCTCTATCGTCTTTGTAATATTAGGGAGATCCGGTCTTGCAAAATTTAAAATAACTATCGTATATCATACGTGTATGTTAGCATTTTTAAATAATAAAAATGCTACTATTATACGTAACATTACATACTTATTTCTAACAAAAGGGTTTTCAGTGGAAAAGAAACAACACAAGAAGTTACCGTTTAATGTGTTACTTTTAAAAGCTACAATAGTTGTTTGTGACTTTATTTTTGAAAAGCTATGGTCTAGCAATTTAAGAAACAAAAAAATATATTAGATAAAGAAAATGTGAAAAAACTGTTACAGTAATAAAGAAAACATAGAAAAGAATAGAATATATAGTAGTAAAGAAAGCGAAGGAGCCAAGAAAGGAATTATGGTAGCAAGGAAACGGTGAAACAAAGTTAGAAGAAATAGCAACAATAGAAACAAGTAACACAATAAAATCGAGAAGCCACAAGGAAAAATGAAGTTTCACAAGGTGAAAATAGGCAGATTTCAAAATGCTCTCAAACGGAGAAAATGTGCAATTTCAACTTTCTAGAATCTTTTGGGATTCTAAGCGACATATGTCCAAAATTGAAGAATGCCAGTTTTAGGTAAAATGAAATCGAATAACGAAATTGATGATGCGAAAATATCATACAATAATACACGTATTGCACGTAGTCGATAACGTATACAAATGCAGAATAAAATTACTAAAACTTTATATATGAATAATGGATATTATCCATTTTGCCATAGTTAAAATAAAAACAGAAAGTTTCACACAAAATTTTAACACAGACTAAACACTATTTAAATATAATTTCTTCAGTAAACACGCTGCAACGAAAAATCTCACCACCAATTTATATATTATTAGGTAAGAGATTAAGTTAACCATGAATTTATTTTGCAATATGCAGTTTGCTTGGTAACGTATATAGCGCATATATTATTAAAAATTTCATACCGACGAAATTATATATTTTCTAAATGTAATATAACAAAAATAACCGAAAAAAATTTACCAAAGAATGAACACTTTAAATATTATCTTTTTAATACACATACTATAACAGACACTCTCGACGTTAATTTATTCTGTATTATCAAACGAACGATTAAGTTAACGGCAAACTGATTTTTAAAAACGAATAACGATTCGATCAACAGATATTTGAGAGAATTTTCTTTGTTGAAGTTCTTCGGTGACACAGTCCGCGTAACACGAAAGATAGGAGTGCACTTTCCCTGATTTCAACTGCGTCGACTAAGATTTTATCACATCCACTCCCGGGGATCGAATCATGGCGGTCCAATCCAACGTCGATTCTGCTTTCAATTTACAGCACTCCAATTTCAAATTTTCTCCGCGGCAAGAACGTAGAAGTCTGCTAGCTTGTCCATTCGAGAAGGAGCTTCGAAAAGAAAGTCAGGATACATTTACCCCC
>NT_176578.1:79912-87517 GCF_000188095.3 Bombus impatiens
CCCGCCCCCCATTTTATCCGCGTTCATTTCGATTTTTGTCTAATCTATTTTGTTTTAATTTGCAGTAATTTTAATTGCAGTAATTCTATTCCGCTTTATTTTACTATAAATGCGATAGCTTTTTCAATCTCTATTTTTTTACGATAATTCGAAATAACATGGAATAATCTGATTTTGCAAAATTCCTCGGATATACCATCGATTTCGTCCATTTATAAAATTGAAACTTCCAACTTTCTTAAACTATTAGAATACAGAAAATGTGGTTTAGGCTTGTTTTTATGCGGTAAGAATCTAGTTCGAATTTTTGGTCAATAAATGATGACTTTTAATCTCTATTTCTACAATAATTTAAGGAGACATAAGATAGTCTCCTTGTACAATATTTTTCAAGTATAGTATCGATCTAGTTGTCCATTTACAAGGTTGGAACTTAGAACTTCCTGACTCTCGGAATGCAGAAAATTGGTAAATTCCGACGTCAAAGTTCGTGCTCCACGGAAGAAAGGCCAAAGTATTTATCCTAATTTCGTTCGTGCCAACTTTGGTCTCGTCGTGTCCACTTCGTAAACCGAACCGTCTTTTCTTCATTTGCCTTAGATTTACTTTAAACTTACTTTGTTCCAAAACTTCGCTCCAAAATCGAACTTCTCTAGATATTCAACGTTTTATCAAATTTCAGCTTAACTACTCTTGACGTTCGTTCACCCAGATGAAACGAAATTTGAAACCGTCTCTAACGATTTTCAGATTAAATTACAGGGTTTATTTTTTATGCACGAGGGAGTCCGTTCAAGCCCTGCGGCGAGATCAATCTTTAACTTCTTAGGTACGGTTAAATTTTGTGCGGGACTATTTTTCTGCACAACAGAGTTTGACACGAATTGCACGTAAAAGATACAGAACTGCAATGTGTGACGGATAATGCTGTTCTCTACGCAAGCACATTGGAATGAGGTTTTAGATTATAATTTTTCTTAAAGATATGATGCATATATTTTAACTTTAATAATTTACTTTAATAATTAATAATACAATTGAGTGTGATATATTTTAAAGCATGGTATGACACATAGACCCACGTCACAATTTTCACTCATAGCGCGATAGTTTTTTCCAAATTGTACTTCGTTATCTATTTTGAAGCGACATCTTGAGGTTGAAGATTCTACGAATCGGCATGTTAAAAAGAGCATCTAATAATGGTATATTTATTTTAACGATAAGCAACAATTGATATCTGACACTGGCGTATCAAAAACAAAGACTATATATTCTGTCTGTGTATTGTTAACATTATTATAATACATTGTGAAGACAAAGAAGTGTACAGCAAGACAAATGAAAAAGATCATTTAGTTCAAACGATGAGCGAGCGAATGAGTCAGTAGAGCGAACTACTATAGCGGTGCGTCGTAATATAAGATGACATCCGCAAAAGCCACTATAGCGTATCGTACCTAAGAGGTTAAAAAGAATTTCAAAAGTCAAGGGACTCGTCCATCTAGCAAATATAAAAATTAGAATTATCTAAGAGATAGGTGAAATTTGATTTGTAAGAAGAACGAGTCTATCAAAATTTTGCTTCTAGCCCAATCTTTTAAAAGAATTTCAAAAGTCAAACAACTCATCAGTTTAGTTTATACAAAAATTAGAAACAGAAAACTTCTCAATGGATCTAACATTTTCTATTAAAGATTCTCTTTGATCCTCCTGTATATACAACTTCAAACTTTTTCTTCAATGATATGAATGATTATTTAGATAACGTCGTCGGAAAAAGACGCGCAATCTCTACATAACATTTTGTAAAGATCAAACATTGTAGTATATTTCAATTTACTGCCTCCAGAGAAAATATACAAAATTTGCGTGACAGTCAACGCGTGTCAAAATAAATAACCGCATACATAGCGAACGTGATTAAACCGATCGCAAAATCGGCTGAGCCATTTCACCGTCTACTACCGCGCGTTGGCGCGAACAATTGATCGCCCCCCCCCCTGCCTGTCGTTCAATTTCCTGTGCATAGGTTATGGTGGTAGCCGCTACAGTCGTAATCCTGTGTCTCAAGTCCCGTTCTAACCTACGACCGAATGACAGTCGGTCTCACCTCGCGTGTCCATATGGTCAGCCAGGCAAATCGGTGTGTAATGGCCTTAACGCCGGCGAACTGCCACGGCTAATCCGTTGGACTGCGCGTCGACTGCCTGGTACACGCTTACAACTGTGGCCCTCCATATCGACGAGCTACCGTCTGACACATGCCGGAATTCACCAGGCCAGGTCCGTGTTCTCGTACACGATGCCATGTCCGCCGGGTTAAACGGCTCGTCTGAGGCAGTTAAAGGCGACTGCCGCGGTGTTTGATGAGATTCGAATCGTGCGCGGCCGGTCGCACACGCACGCATACTCCTATACACGTGGAACGCAGCACGGATCGTGTGGAATTATGCGCGTGTGTGCCACGTGGTCTCCCAATAGCCAGAGCCCGGAAGCGGCAGGAGGATCTGCGCGTCCGTGATGGAGGAGAATGGGATGCCCTGCCCGCTCGGGGACGCTGCGTTTCATGCAGTTCAGTATGGTGTCACGAGATTTTGCTGTTCACGTGATTTAGTAGTCGTGGGGTCGAGGATAGAGCTAAGTTTTTGGAGTTTGAGGTTGTGAAAGAAAATCAGAGATAGCTGATGAACAGACCGTAGAGTTTTATGAATTTATACATAAGGGTAATATTAAAAAACGGTCATTTTTGGACATTCTTGCGAGCGAAAAATTCTTGCAGGACATTGAAGCGGATTCCTCAAGGAACAATATATGTTAGTAGCGTTTATCCGAAATGTGATGGGAAAATTGAGAAACAAGACTGCAGAGATGAAAAAATAGCAGCGGTCGAACTCATCCACGTGTTACATTTATCTTTATTTCTTGCGAATTTTGATCCACCTACGGAATAACTATTCATGTTATTGAACATAATAACTCTCCGGAAATTTTGGTGGTAAATTAATTGAAATCTAAAATCTGGCGAATCTGAAGTACCACTAGATTGTTGCTACGTGAAAACAATAGCCAAAAATGATTTTCTGATACTTCGAATTTGCTGGATTTCAAACTTCGATTGATTTATCAGCAGAATTTTCAAAGAATTATTTCGCAGTATGAAGGATGAAAATCAAGTGTAACGTATGGATAAGTCTCAACGCTGCCTCTTTTTGCTCTAATATTTTTCAACTTTCTCTTGAGATACTCTGAAATGGCCTGTACGAATTTTTCGTTCACAAGGAAGACCAAAATTGGACATTTCTTAACATCCGCCTTTAAAATTGCAAACATGCACAAAAAAAATATATGAAATATTTGGGGCATAATAAAATGTCTGGTGTCATTCTTTTCCAAATTTATCTGTATTCAATGGACAAGTGTTCGATTTTCGATTATTTACTTTACTCTGAACTATAGTATAAGTATAAACTAAAGTGTCACGGAAGTTATATTGCATAAGTTTATTTCGTTTAGCCTTTTTAAAGTTTTGAAAGCTTCTCATTCGTTTGAAGTTGGCTGTATCAAAAATCTGTCCACGAAATGAAAGTTGTTTTTAGCATAGAAGAGAGAGGAATGATTGCTAGAAGCGACGGGGACACAGCCCCTCTAGTTAGGTTTATAAAAATAGGAATTTGCATATAAATCTGTAAAGTATTTATAAGAAATTTGGAAATGCAAAAATGAGCAGAATGTAAATCATTTAAAGATTATATAACATATTCAAAATAGAATAGTCTCTATAATATTTAGAAAGTAGGACGATCTTCTGCCTAGATTCAGTTTTTTTAATTACATTCAGTAGAATGTGAATTTGCATAAAAATCTGCAGTCTACTGATGGGAGTTGTTAGGTTGATTAGAAAAATTTGTTTGTTAATATTGTTTGAACAATAACTTCCTGGAAACTTCTTGAAACTTCCTTTCCTGGGTCGTTGTACCCTTTAAGCCTCTGATAAAGGTTTGCATGGACATTTGAAATAGTTTGGTCATTTGTAAGCTGGACAGCTCTTCTTTAAAACTGCATCGCCAAGTGTTCCCTAAAGACTGTTAAACATGTACAGAATAATTTAGTAACTTCAGTAATTTAGTAATTTCAGAGGAAATTATACAAACGAATTCCAGACCTTAATTTCCATAAAGTTACAATTTCAAGTCTTTATACGAGCTGATATAACCTGTAATTACTGGAAAATACATTAATATTTAAGACGAATTTTCACTCGAAAAAACATAAAAAATAAAATCAAGTAGAAATATACCGTACGCGCATTCTCTTATGGTCTTTATGCAATGTGTTTATTCGATCATTCGCGGACAGACGTGATCGCGAGAAAGCACGTCAACGGGAGTCCTAAATTCCCATTACGATTAGATAATTGACGCCATGAACTGATCGGTCCCCTGGTTTCTGTTACGATAATAGAGGTGGCTCAATTGAGTTTACACTGAATTAACAGGTATAAATTAATGTTTATTCCAACAACTTTGTAAAGAAGATAATTACACTGATGCGTATGTATAAGTTAAGTAAGTGATTGATTTAAGGATAGAAATCTGGTAATGATAGGTTGACTATTCTAACGATGAAGAATAAGTAAAGTGACGATGCTGTGTCGGAGGAAAGCTAGTGATGGGTGTGTCTAACGCAAGGGACCATCGGATTTGTTGATAACAATTTTGGTTAGGAAAGTGAGGACAGTAGACATTGCTTCTGATTGGATAAAGATCGAATTTGTTGATGACAATTTTGGTTAGGAAAGTGCGCCCTTGATAGAAAGTTGCTAGTGAAAAAAACGTGAAAAAAGCTAACTTTCCCGTAGTAAACGATAAGTTTTAGAAACGATTCAGTAAAGAGATGTTTGTTCGGTCTGAAGACCTCAGCTAGAAAATTCCTGAGAAATCTCATGATAGGTCCTTAAGACTATTGAGGGTACGCAGTAAGGATATGCGGACATCTGATTGCCCAGTTCTGCCCGAGCAGTCGAGCTATGTTGACGTGTGAACCAGTGCCTCCGTAAGTGCGACAGGCGGGGAAAACAAAGTGACTCAAGACCGAGCCAATCGCTAAATAATGGAAAATAAGCAACAAGTACCACCAATAAAAATACTAAACAAAGGCGAAACATACTTTATAAACAGAGTTGTAGATACAACAAACCCAAAACAATCAACAAACGAAGATCATGACTGCTCAGTTATAAAGGAAACAGAAACGGGAACTACACAAAAGAATGATGAGAAGAACAACAGCAACAACGATCTATCACACCAGAATGAAAGCTGGAAGGTTTTAACTCCCAGCAAAAAACGAAAAATAACATCAAATACAAATGCTAGGAGGGCTGGAGAAACGGAAAGGCAACAATGGCTTCAAGAAATTCCTCTCCAAAACTCCTTCAGCGCACTGCCACAAGAAATGGAATTAGACCCAGCGGAAAAACCAAAAACACACACCACCAAACCACCACCAATCTACATAGATGCCCAAATTATAGACCCCCTAATTGAACTGCTAAACATCAAGACAGGTAAAGAAAATTACAGCATTAAGCAACTAAAACTGGGCCAGGTAAAAGACCAAGCTAACACCCCGGAAACTTAAAGAAAAGTGGTAAAAGTGTTAAAAGAAAAAAACGCCGGGTATCACACTTACCAGCTCAATACTGATAAAAGTTACAAAGCAGTAATCGGGGGATTACACCCAAAAACAAATACAAAAAACATATGCGAGGAACTAACTAAAATCGGACACCAGGTAAGAGCAATAAACAACATAACCAGATATGATACCAAACAACCATTACCGCTATATCTAAATGAACTCGAATCTAAAAACAACAACAAGGAAATTTTTGAAGTTAAAAAAGTTCTAAACACAGTAATTACAGTCGGGCCACCCAGACACAAAAAAACATACCCCAATATATGCGGTGTCAACAATATGGACATACAAAAAATGACTGCAACAGAAACCCGGCGTGTGTCAAATGCGCAGAAATGCATCTAACAACGAACTGCCCATACACAGAAAAAACAAACGACGTAAAATGTTACAACTGCAGTGGAAACCATCCAGCCAGCTACAAAGGCTGTATAGTCAGAAAACAACTACAACGTAAACTGTCTCCGTCGTTTCGAAACAGGACATACAATAACTATCACAAACAAGACAGCGCAGAATTGAGACATCAACAAATGTACAGCACGTAATGAATATCAACCACAATAATACCAACACCATTGGTAGCCGAAGCTACGCGCAAGTAACCAAACAATCAACACCCTTAGACAACCAAAACCAGAATAATAACATCAATGGCGCTACAGAAATCAAAGAACTACTAAAGCAATCCATTAAAAACACCAAAATGCTAACAAAAACGATAAGCGAATAAAACGCAGTGTTCAGACAGCAAACACAACAAATCACAGTCATGCTACAACTATTTACAAGCATGCTAAGCAAAAAATAAAAAATAAAAATGGACATGCTTAAAATAGCAGCCTGGAGCTCTAACGGCCTACAACAAAGGGCCCTAGAAAATAAAACATTTCTATATAACAATAATATCAACATACTACTCGTATCAGAAACACACTTCACTACAAAAAGTTACATAAAATTATCGTACTACAGCATATATGATATCAAGCATCCCTCAGAAAAAGCACACGGAGGGACCGCAGTAATAATAAGAAACGACATTAAACATCATTTACACAGTCCAGTTTGTAAGGAATATATCCAAACAACCACCGTTACAGTACAAACTAGCAGCAACTATTTACAGTAATCAGCAGTATATGTACCACCGCGACACAAAATTACATCACAAATGTGGGAAGAGTACTTCCAACATTTAGGTGACAAGTATATTGCAGCGGGAGACTATAATTCAAAGCACACACCATGGGGACATCAAGAATCACTACACCTCGAGGTAGAATCCTGGAAAACTACATCAGAAACAATAACCTTAATATACTATCCACAGGAAGACCGACGTACTGGCCGACAGACCTGAGCAAAATACCTGACCTACTTGATTTTGCAGTTACTAAACGCAAATAAACTAAATATAGCACCCTGCCTCGAGCTTACCTCCGATCATACACACATAATAATTACATACAGAAACAAACCAATACTTTACAGCAATTCAGAGACACTATGCAATAAAACCACCAAATGGCAAACATTTAAAGAAATAATCGAAAGCAAAATGAACTGCAACATCCCATTGAAAACACCCGAACACATCGAACAAGCAGTAACAACATCTACAGAAACTATTCAAGAAGCAGCATGGGCAACCACTATACCTGAATCAACCAACAGACAAACAAAAATAATTCCATTAGACATCCTCGAAAAAATTAGAGAAAAAGAAAAGCAAGAAGAAGGCAAGAACGTAGAACACGAGAAAACAAAAAGTAACTAAACAAACTTGCAAAGGAAGTAAAGAACAAAATAAAAGAGTACAACAATAACGAATTCACAAAATTCATAGAGTCACTCTCTGCACACGAGAACTACAACTACTCCCTATGGAAAGCCACAACA
>NT_176578.1:87616-92553 GCF_000188095.3 Bombus impatiens
ATTTTCCAACCACCTATGCAACACATTTACACCACATAATATCAATAACAGCAACCACAATAGTTATACAGACGAGAATGCGTTAACCACTAGTACATCAACTGACAAACACTGCACCATACCTAAAACAACAGCACAAGAAATTAGAAACATAATCGAAAAAACAAAAAATAATAAAGCACCAGGAATCGACCTAATCAATGGCGAAATCTTGAAAAACCTTCCGCCAAAAGCGAGAAGGCAAATCACAATAATATTTAACGCAATACTAAGAATTCAATACTTTCCTAAACTATGGAAACTGGCACAGATCATAATGTTACCTAAACCAGGCAAAGACCCACATCAAACTACATCATGCAGGCCAATATCATTACTTCCTGTGTTCTCTAAAATACTAGAGAAAATAATTTGCGACTGCATAAAACTAATAATAGAGAAGGAAAAATTAATACCGGATCACCAATTCGGATTCAGAAACAAACACTCCACTATAGAGCAAATGCACAGGCTAGTCAACGAAATAATACTAGCACTAAAAAACAAACAATACTGTACAGCCCTCTTTATGGACATAGAGAAAGCATTTGACAAAATAAACCACGAAAGCCTACTACAAACAATCAGGACACAATTCCTGAAGCAAATGTACTAATTAATTAAATCCTACTTAAGCAGCAGAACCTTTGTAATAAAAATCAAGGACACATACTCCGAAGTCAAAGACATCAAGGCAGGGGTTCCGCAAGGAAGCGTCTTAGGACCAATACTATACACACTATACACGGCCAACATACCAACAACTACCAATAGCAAAATACTGACATTCGCGGACGACACAGCAGTACTAGTCAGGCACACTAACCCTGTAACAGCAGTCACATTACTACAAAAACATATCACAAAAATAGAAAAGTGGCTACAAGTTAAACAAATTAAAGCAAACCCCAGTAAATGCAACCATATTACATTCACATTGCGAAAACAGATACCACCAAACATCCTTCTGAGCGGCACGCACATAATTCAAACAAGGCAAGTCAAATATCTAGGACTCCACATAGATACACAACTCACATGGAAATAGCATATCAAATCAATAACAGACAAAATACAGACAGCAAGGAGACAAATGCATTGGCTAACAAGTCGAAAATCCAAACTAAGTATAGAAAATAAATTAAAAATATACAAAACGATCATAAAACCAATCTGGACGTACGGAATAGCACTATGGGGGACAGCATCAATGAGCCATATAAACAAAATAGAGACCGTACAAGCTAAAATTCTTAGAGCAATAGTAAACTCCCCATGGTACGTTAGAAACGAGGATATACGGAAGCATCCGGGAATACCAACGGTCAAAGTGGAAATTAGAAAATCCAAACTAAGTATAGAAAATAAAATAAAAATATACAAAACGATCATAAAACCAATCTGGACGTCGAAATACGACTATGGGAAATAGTAGCAATGAAACATATAAACAAAATAGAGACAATGCAAGCTAAAATTCTTAGAATAATAGTAAACGTCCCATGGTACGTTAGAAACGAAGACATTCGGAAAGACCTGGGAATACCAACGGTCAAGGAGGAGATTAGCAGATGTGCAAGAAGGTACAGAGAAAGCATAGCAACGCACCCGAACCGGCTGGCAGCGGAAACGGTCAGAAGGTACAGAGAAAGAATAGCAACGCACCCGAAGCGGCTGGCAGCGGAAACAATCAACACATCAAGCATAGAAAGAAGACTAAAAAGGAAACACCCAACAGATCTCATAAAGGATATAACCTAACTGTTAGAATTTAATCTCGGAATTAAGATTAATAATCTGTGAAAGACACAATGTTTGTGTTGAAATAATATCATGTGATATTTATTAAACAATTATTACAGGAAATATAAGTGAGTATTGTGGAATGTAGACAGTTGGCTAGTTATTCTCAGACTGACTGACTTAGTGACCCATGGCCCTTGAAAAGGTTTTGAACCCCGCTTTCTATACAGTAATGAGTGTGACCTGTGTAGATGCCTGTGTGGCGCCACATGTGCCACGGAACCTTCTAGTAGCTTCTCGACGTGCCTAATGTTCCATCCATATCCTTACGTTTCTTCCGTCGAATTCTCGAAAGAGCATGCACGCGACAGCCGCCACGGTACATCTCACGAACGCACGCTAGTGGGGATATCGCTGGGCAACGAAGGGAAGAATCCGTTCGATCAATCACCTCATCTGTATGCGATTAATATCGTTGTATTCCAACACTAACAAACACGAAGATGATACCCCGCTGTGGGTAACCACCCGCATGATAATCAAACAGCCAAAAAATTCTACCAAATATCCAAATCGGACAAATTGTGAATGTAAACATCTAAATAAAAAAAAATCTGGTTGCCGTCTTGCCCGCGGTGTGTGGCCTGGTGTAGGTAGAGTGTCGCCAGACGTAACACAACGATAGTTTATTATGCGTTTATACATTTATCTTGCTACGTGATATCTATATGTATACGATATTATCGTAGAAAATATCTCTAATGTTAAAAATTTAATGGGGACTAATCTTCAAACTCAAAACTTTTTATCACAATTTTCTTCATACCAAATCAAAACAATTATGTCGTGTCGGAAATGTACTATTGAAAAAAATTAGAAGATTCTTTTCTGTGTCAATTTGACTTGTGTGCTCAATTCTTCCTATTGTGTAACTTTCTAAATAATTACTATACAATAAATTTTTATGACAATGTTATATTGAATGACGTATCAATCTATTAATTCTATATCATCTTCCTTCACCTTTGTTTGTGTCACGTAAACTTGAGGGTTGGATGATAAAGTAAAATAAGTGAGTCGTAACACAACTATCAATTTTGCTTTTATTAAACTTTATTATGAATTCAGCAATCACAATGGAATATACACTCCAACAACTTTATGTGGAAACTAGTTACACTGATACGTTAAGTACGCGACCAGTCTGAGGGTAGAAACTCGGTAGAAGGTGTTGACTATTCTAAAGATAGAGACTGAGTAGTCTTTTGCGACGATGTTATGGCGGAGGACAGCGAGGGATGGGTGTGTCTAAGGCCACGAGATGAGCTGATTCGTTGAGGACAATTTTAGTTAGAAAAGTGAGGGCGATAGACATTGCTTTCGATTGAAGCATAAGAACCCTGGTGGTCTAGGAAGGGTCTTAGCTGCCCTTGAGAAAAAGTCGCTAAAGGAAAATACCGAACGTGAGAAAACTAACTTTCCGTATCTTCTCGTAGTAAATAAAATGTAAAGAATACTGGAAATAGAAGATGCTTGTTTTTTGGTCCGAAGGACCTTATCTATGAAAATGTCAAGATTTATGGTCGGTCCTTAAGACTATTGAGGGTACGCAGTAAGAATGCGTAGACATCTGGATGCCATATTGCCCTCGGTGTGTGGTCTGGTCTCTGATGTGGATTGAGATTTAATTTGATGTCACATTTGCTTGGCTAGAACAATAGATCCATTTATATTAGTGTACATCCATGGAGGAACCAATGTATCCAATAAATATGGAGCACAGCAAATATGGATAATACAATCGATCTGTGGCGGCACTCGACAGCACAAATACCGCCACTCGACATAAACAACTAACGGACGACGGTAGCGCAGTGGTTAGCACATTAGGTTATGAACGTTCGGAACGCGAGATCGAATCCCAGCGACCGAAATCCGATTTTTATTCCACGATTCTAAATAGAAAGAAAATATAGCAGTACCCCCAGCAGCGACATCTACAGCCACCAGCCACAATCATCACGGACACGACTTATACACCTCAGATCTATAGTGGCATTAAAGCAAAATAACCATCCTTAGTTGATTGGGCCGTTAGGAGGGACCACTCCTCCTAGCGCCTCGTTCTCTGGGCCGTCATGCAAGTCCGAGGAGGGGGGGGGCAAACCCTCCCCGGCGTGACGGCACCCTCAATGGATAATGACTTCTCACCCTTTCACCCTCGGCGCGCTCCTTTACGAGCATGACTTCGTCGCAGTAGGAGCGAACGGCGATGTAATCCTGTTGTCCCCTCAGCATGGCCTCTACGATCGCCTCGGGGGCCAAACTCTCGCCAATAGCGAGCCGGACACGACGCGGTTCCTCCCACGCCGAACAGAACTCCAGCGTGTGCTGTGCCGTGTATTCCTCTTCCTCGCAGTGGTGACACGTGCTGGTCACTTCCCGCCAAATCCTTAGCAGGAAATCCCCGAATACCTCGTGCCCGGTGAGCACCTGCGTCATCCTGTATGTCAGCGGAAGCTCGCCACGATCTCTCCAGGCCACCCAGTTCGGTAGCGAGCGGTCAGCGGGGAGCTGAATGTGCCACCGTTCCCAGGTTTCGAGCCTTGCCTCCTCCTGGACGTCACGGACAGACTGGTCGGCAGAGGGAGGATCCCCGCCCGAGCACGGGCTCCGCAGTTGATGGTACACCCACCGAAGCGCTAGGGCACGTAGTTCGAACGGAGGAGACGCTGCCAGCACAGAATCCTCTGCAACCTCCTCAGTGGCAGTAAGCTGCGATAATTCCTCAGCAGATCTTCCGTCCGCATCGGGGCACCGGGCAGGACCCTCGATCGAACCACTCCTTAGTACAGTTGACTAACTTCGACCCCAGCCCCGCCAATGTTTGGCAATAGGCCGCATAAGGCTTTGGCTGCGACCGTCACTTTAGGGACCAGGAGCTCAAAGTGCGGCCCGAACGTCCATTGGCTGTCGATCGTGAGGCCCAGGTATTTCATCTGGAGTCCTACCTGTATTTCCTCTCCGCAGATGTTCACACAGAGGCCAGGAGAAGGGATTCCTCCTCTATATAGTGTTGGTCGAAGAACCACATGGCCTCAGACTTGGCAGGTGACACGCTCAAGCCCAGCTCCTGAATAGCGCGAACCGCGCGC
>NT_176578.1:92941-118039 GCF_000188095.3 Bombus impatiens
CGCCGAGTTGGAGTGTCTCATAAAACCATCGCCCCCGGCCAGGATCAAAGTGTCATCGGCGTAGCAGACGATGCCCGTGTTCGGAGGCAGGGGACAGCGAAGGACCAAGTCATACGCCGTGATCCACAAAATGGGCCTCAACACAAAACCCTGCGGAACACCCCGCTCAACACTCTATTGTTCCTGTAGGTGACCCACCTGTCGCTCAGATAGGCCCGGATGACACGGACAAGGTAGGGGGCACCTCGAAGCGTTCCAGCGCCTCCACTATCACGTCCCAGCGAATGGCGTTGAAGGCGTTTGTTACGTTCAGCGAGACCGCCAACGCCACCCCGTTCTGCTACACCATGGCCTCCGCCATAGCCCTTACACAATTCACCGCATCGACGGTCGAGCGGCCCCGTCGAAAGCCGTACTGGCTATCGTGCCATCCGGGCATCCGCTCCGATATATGGGCCTCCAGACGGGTGGCGATTATTCTTTCAAGAAGTTTGCCCACCTCGTCCAAAAGGCACACCGGTCTGTACGCCGCCGGTGAGTCCAAGGGGCGACCCTCCTTCGTACTGGAATAAACTGTATAAGAAACAAGGATATCGATTCTCAATTTATTACATCTTTAACATATATATTCATGCTGTATACTAACTTTTTATTTAAATTAACTTAAATTTGAAAGAAAGACTTTCGCCACAATACATTTTCGTCTATTTAGCACCAATCAATTCTCGTCTCCGAACAGCTGATTGCTGTCTTGTTACAGTATTGTAATCGAATATGACAATTGGCCAACGAAATTGGTATGGTTCAGGGTGCGGACTCCGGCGTCCAGGGAGAATGAGTTCGTGGAAAAACAAATCGTCCGCTCGAAATTTCGCTTCTAGAGTCCAAAAGAAGTTGGAGGATGGGGTAGGGACGCATACGTGCCACTCTCGAATCGGTCGATTCGCCGCACGCAACGCCATCCCCACCTGCATACGTGTGTACACGAATATACATATGGCAGCTATGCAAATCCACTCACTAAACCTGTCGTAATGATTTAGCGCAGCTCTTAATGTCTCTGCAGGAGACTGACACGTGGTTCCACTCGCGAGACTGTCTTATGAAACATTGTTTCTACAGACCATTTTATCCTACCCTGGAAGTTGTGTCTGGTTAAGTAAGGAACGTACGAAACAACGTTTAATGATATACGCTGTCTCACGAAAGTATTCGAATCCTTGTCATGGGAAACTTTTAAAAAATATCTTGTAACTTCTATATAATATACATTTTCAAATTTGATATACATTAATGTAATTTCAAATGTTACCAATATAATCGTGACAGTTGTGTCTCATTACAGTATTAATGAAATTTCGAAATATTCCATACATACGTATAACGCATACGATGTGAATATAATAAAAGATTTCTTACGATAAATGCTTTTCGTTAATGTGAATTCACACAATTTACACGCTATTCCCGCTCACCTTCGAGCCTCCGTAAACCACGCGTTAGGCGACACTCGCCGGTGACGCGAATTAGCTTATTCCAACGAGCGTGGACAATTCGCCGTCCGGAGGAGTCATTTCCGGGGTAGCGGAGTGACTGCAGCTCTATAGGACTCAATTCGTTCGCGTTTCCTTTTCAAGCTCGGGTCACCTCTCCATCGCTTTTGTGTTTCGTCTGGTAATAATTTACATGCAAATGGAGGCGTAGGGAGGCAAGAGGCAGACCACAACTTGTACCACCAAACTGTCAGAGAAATAGAGAAAGAGGGGAAACGGCAAAGATAGGGAACGAAAAGAGACGAAAAGAGTTTCGGGCTCCATTTATGGCGATAACGGAGCTTAAGATTTCAATTCAGTTTTAGGACATATTATTATGCGCAAGCGAGAGGGAAAAGCGCACCTCTTTCTTCGACGTTTCATTCGTTGGAGATCTTAAGCCGCTTAGTTGCCTGTAAAATGGCGAAGCCGAGTTCTCAAGCGCGGAGAACAAAGAAGGCGTGGATTAAATGCAAGCCGAATTCATAATAACGTTCAAATCGTACGAAAAAACGGATTACTAAATGGGATATAATTGTCGGATAGCCGGGTACCGAGAATTTTAACCAACAGATCTCCTTCCGGTGGAACGTCGTTTAAACCATTTACTTATCTTCACCGACGGGGAAAATGTTCCGTTGAGTTTGCTAAATGGGCCGACCAAGCCACCTGTACAACCGTCGCCGTTTCAAAAGCCACGGTCACGCTGCACTCTCTTGCTTCCTATTCGAATAATGTCGATTGTTTTGTGAACTACTAGTAGTTCAATAGTTTCCTCGAATGGTTTTCTACCCTTCGAGATGGAAAAGGAATTAAAGTTATAAATTGTTACAGGTATTAAACTAGCAAAAGACTTCAATTTTTGTAAGGAACGATGAATTTACTTTATTGTTTTTAGGGTTGGCTTTAGTGCTTCTTATATTTATAGGTCGTTGAGAATATAAAATTATAGTTTTCTTTTGGGTAATTAATATCTCTGCTTTGCTTAGGAAATTGTGTTAATTATTATTAATTTATATTTTATTATTATTAATTAATTACTTTTTTTTAAATCGAGACTTACATTAGTTTGGTTTAGGCTAAAATAGATTCTATATATCGAGATGTATTTTAATCTATATAGTTTCTGTTTCGGTAGTATAAGTCAATCATTAATTTGCCGTCTAGATTGTGTACCTGCTAGAATATTTTCTGATGAAATGTACAAAAATATCGCATAACATGTAATGTATTCATAAAAATATTCAATGATAACATGAGTAACTACATAAAATATACTACTATAAATATACTACTATATGATATACTATTATACATAAAATTTTTGACGCAAACGATAAAGAGCTTCTTTCTTGTTTTGTTTACTCTTGTAAAAAATAACGGCTATTACGATCGGATAACGATACAAAACTCCTCGTACAGAGACAAAAAATGTTGGGAAACTCGTGGTTGCGATGATCGTAGATACGGTTTTCCCGAGTACAAACGTTAGGCTGTCAATAAAGCAGTCTAGGGCGGATGCGAAGGCCGAATGTGACAACCTTTAAAAATTCACAGAGCTGCAATGCGTCGCGACGTCTAACACGATCACGTCGACGTCAGTAACGTCTTTAGACATCCAGACGGATCGATGCCCTCGTGTTCGCGAATCAAGAAAAGTCCGAACTTCATTGTCGTCATTCGATTTTCGTCGTAATTACATTTCTGCCCCTTTCTCTTTTCCCCGGGGAGAGAAGCGAGAATCGAAGTCGTCCGGCCATTTTTATGAATGACACCACGAGGGTAACCACCTCTCGTCCTCCAGAAATTGAGAAGAATTTATTTCGAGCGTAGTCTCGACGTAGTGTGATTAATAATCGAATAGATTGCGCCATTTCTATTTCAACGTTCTCCACGCGATACAGTCGTTTCTAAATTTGAACACAAACAGACACTTTGTTAATGATCTCAGCCATCAAATGAACCATTTCGTAAGGACTTTTCTTCAAACTATGCGCCGCTGTCGGCTAAACTGTCCAAGAAAATATTTAATCTTCGCATCGAGAAGTATTTCGCAAATTATTGCTATTGCTATTATTGCTATTGGTTGCTTAGGATTTATTGAATTGTTTTATTTCGAGTTCCGTAAAAATTGCTATTTTATTTGCTGCGTATAATAGTGGACATACGAGTATATATATATTTGTAAACTTATATTAGATAGTTTTAAGCTATTATTAATTAATACATAGATTCCAACTAAACGTTTCATAATCTCTTCAAACTATCTTCTTATACGCGACCCATTATAGCGTCTTACAAATTAGACTCCTTCTAATTTTAATTCTAATTCTATCATCACAAGACATTGTTGGTCTATTTTTCACGGAAAGCCTCAATCGTATTATATTCGATCCAACTATTTACATCTCGTTCCAACCAAACTTCTTCAAACAATCTTCTCATGCACAATCTATTTCAGCGTATTCTAAATTAGAATTCCTCCCAATCTTGATTCTAATTCCATCATCACAAGACGTTGTTCGATACTAGCAATCGTAACTACATAATGAAATAATAATCATAACTACGTCTTCTCCAAAAACTTTTTTGGGGCCATGAACAGAAATCGCTGAATTCAGCAAAGTAGTGTTCCATTTCATATTTCAATATCTGAGACCCAACTACGTCTCTATTTGAGTTCAAACTTATCCATCAACTAACCTCTACCATATCTATAATTAGTTTCATCTCAGTCAACCAAATCAATCTACAGACAAAACAGGCTTATTTTTTACTTTCGTAATACCATGTTTTTGGTAATCGTATGAAAATATTACTAAACGATACTAAATTTTAATAGACTCGGACCCTATTAATTAATAGATAAGTACTACAATAAATGGCGTATTAATATTTTTAGTGACCATCGTACTTAAAAGAATTTGCATCTACAACGATAGAAATACGATGTATTATGATAATTGTCGTATAGCTGGACGAAAATAGTTGGAGTGAATTCAATGATCTCCTCGGCCCAGTTCCGTCGTAAGTTCACTTATGGTTGTGATACACATGTTTGCGTATACACACCGCCCGGGCCCACTCTTACGTCCCCTTTCATCGTCGCGAATTCCATGCACGTACGTACTTTCGCGTAGTTTGTACCTTTGCGCGTCGATTAAACTTACCATCCTCCAACCGCCCCATTCCAACCCCTTTGCCTCTTTACGACAACGTATATCCGAACCGTTACACGCGTCTCCGTGTCCCCGCGAGATACCGTGGAAACTAATTGCCACTAATTCCGCACACCGCTACTCCTACCACCTCTCTGAACCACTTCGAACCCCTTGTTGATACGTGGTCCTACTCTGTCTGTTTGTCTGTTTGCCTATCTGACTCACTCCCTCTTTCTCAGCTAGCTCTGTCTCTGTCCCTGTCTCTGTCTCTGTCTCTGTCTCTGTCTCTGTCTCTGTCTCTGTCTCTGTCTCTATACCTTGTTTCTTGCTTGCTGGGTGTACTCCGGTACCCAGAGGTTGTTCGATCCTGTTGCCGCGCCCTGGCTAACTCAGTATCAATGCAGTTCGGTTGATCGATGGAATGTTGGTAGTTTTGGAAATACAAATGGGCTGATCTCACCGGATAATAGAGATTGTGATGTAACGGAGTTGTTGGAATTAATACCATGCAATATAATTAATGGACTCTGGAAATTGTTTTGGGTGCAGGCAAAAGTTTTCCAGCAAAATCTGTTCGCGGTAAATTTTTTGCTGAGCTTCTCAGGAAGAATTATTCTTTATTAATTTTCCGGGTATTTCGATGATTTATATTTAGGCTGCTTATGTTTTCGAAATACAAATGATTGCATAAATAGAAATTGTTTTATGATAAAGTTTTGGGGGAATTATGATACGGGATGTTCAGTTGTGGTTTAATTTTTGGTTTGTAATTTAAACTGACAATTGTTGTTTGTATGTTGTGACATTTAATTATTTTGTTTAAAAGAGAATTAACCAGTAGATTTAAAATTATAAAAAAATCTTGTAGGAAATTCTAGAATTCTCAAAATACATTTTAGAAAAGAACTAACTCCTCTTTTATTAAGGAGATATTTATTAACGATATAAGTATATTACGCTAATGAAAAGTTTGAATCGCTAATCTTCTCGTGTAGCATATAGAATTCTAGAGAACGGAATACAATGTAAAATTTAATAAGACATGGAAACTGGACATAATTAAAGGGAGGAAGAGAGGGAAGTAGATGGATCGGAGAAGTAATGCACCTAATTAGTAAAGCTGTCTAACAGTAAAGCTGTCTTGGGCGCTGGTGGCTCAGCGCCTCGGAGCCGCCAAGCAGTCCGGTAGGGGAACCGGGCTGC
Source organism: Bombus impatiens (assembly GCF_000188095.3). Lineage (NCBI taxonomy): Eukaryota > Metazoa > Arthropoda > Insecta > Hymenoptera > Apidae > Bombus > Bombus impatiens. Next base: position 98,838 of record NT_176578.1, read on the forward strand.
CTGGCACGGCAGCTCCAGCGACGAGGCGCGGTGTGACAACGGCCACGCACCGCTCCATCAGCGGTGGTATTAGGCGCGCGGGGGCCCCGTTGCGACGCTCACACCGGGTACCGGGCCTCTCTCGATCGCAGCCGGGACGGTCATCGTGGAGGTTTTAGTCGGTTGGAGTCCGACACTACCACGCCGCTTTCCCCAGAAGCGGCCTGGGTCCGTGCGAATTTCCTCCACGTAAATATAAAAAAAATGATAATAAGACGTACGACGATATTGTAATCAGTCTTTTGTATTGAGTATTGCTTCTTAAACTAAACCTAACTCCAAATAAAACATCATTACTTGTCCTTACTCTAAGAGTAAGTTATGTTACCATTTATGTTACCACATATATGTCGGAGATGAAAGGACACCGGAGCCTTCCTCCTGGAGCCTCGGAAAAAAGCCCATAAACTTGTAATTAAAGCTTACAGTTATAACTATACGATTTATCGCCACTCGACCCAATCCTACCTGCTTGCGACTTACGATAATAAACTTGGGCTCAAGGCGACCATCAGCCGCCGGATGTAGCCGCGGTCAACGGGACGGGCGTTCCGTCCAACAAAGGCGCGGAGTTACAGTATGACCCTCATTAAAAGAAACACCCATAGAGGTACTTGACAGTAAAACATTCCAACAGTCCCTTCGGACAATGAATACCAGATGTGGAGGCACGTACACAGCACAAGCCCAGCCAGCCCGGGGACCCGCTATAAAACCTGGGTTTTCGGCAATTAAGATTTTGCAAACGGATAGGCAGCTTTTGTCCCAAATCGACCAATCGACAGCGATGCTGATCGAAGTAGCTGGCGTACCTAGATACACTACCAGAGGTTGTCTCGGTGGTGACGTTGGGACGAACATTCATTCCTTCGGGAGATCTCATCGACGAAGGGACCAACACCGCTTGATCCGCGAGTAATACACGTTCGAGTCAGTCAGTCTATCTCTCCTCCCGTTGACCGCGGATTCGTTACCGGACCTAAGACCAACGTCGCTAACATCGCAAGTGCCCAATCACCGCTGTTGATTGTCGAATCGGATTGTCGAATCAGTAGTGTCCCTACTCGTAACATCAGGCCGCGTCTTCGTTACCACACAACGATAGCCAACTCCAAGGGAGGTCTATCAAACGTCCACAACCCCGTTCCTGACTCTTCTCCGACATATATATGTCGGAGATGAGAGGAAAACCGGAGCCTTCCCTTTGCAACTTTGGGAAAAGTCCTCTAATGCTTTAGCTTAGATTTTATCATAACTGTAATCAAGCAATTGTTGTCATTCAATCTGATTGTAATTGTTCAAGATTTGTGATAGCGAAATTGGGCTCGAGGTGACGTCTGGTCGCCGAACGTAACCACAATCACGGGATAAACGTTTTACCTGACGAAGGTGTGGAGTGGATGTATCGTTCTCCCTAGAAATGTGGTTGTGACGGCATATGGCCTCAAGAACGGGCCTGGTCACGTGGGATTGTACCTTGGAGGTGGATATATAATAAATGAATGTAATAATATTCAATATAATGGAACACACGTTGTATTAATAATCAAACTCCAGACAGAAACTGCCTAGCAACGGCATTTGGAACTTTCTCGATGCTTCCAACGAGTATATATCAAACTTTAGGCTGAAACTGCCTAGCAACGGCGATTGGAACCTTCTCGATGCTTCCAACGAGCATATAACAAAGAAATGCAATCGTACAGCGAGAAAAACTTCCATCGGATATGATTCGTGTATCGCCTTGGAGAGTGACACATCGAGCAGTTTATACCGAGCGTCTCAGCAATCGTATTTTGTGCATAAAATTATTCCACGCATAGTAAAGAGTTATCCCGTTAACCGTGGATTCGTTTGAACCCAAGAACATTGTTAATAGCGTTCGTTAAACTCGCTATTCGTTAAACTTATTATTTGTTAAACTTATTATTCGTTAATCTTATTATTCGTTAAACTTATTATTCGTCAAACTTATTATTCGTTAAACTCAATATTCATTATACTTTGTAAAAGTCTTGTATATACGTGTAAATATAATCTCTGCTTCATAAAACGATTGCTAATCCAAACGAAGAATCGATACGCGCCCTAAATTCTAATGTTAACCCGACATATATAATTTAAATTCATATCTTTTAATAAGAAACAACGTAATTTATCATATGTTACAATCATATGCTACAATTGTTTTATAATTTTGAAACATTTTATACACGAACGTTTTACATATGCGAATAAAATATGTCTCGTTTCGATAAATTTTAACGCGTTTCGAGTGCATTTAAAATTCTTATCCTTTCTCTACAAATTTTTAGCACAAAATTTTAGTAATAATAATCATGAGCGACACTATCGATCAATAATTTATACCATGGTTATATCGTACATAGTTCAACAAAAACCTATTGAACGCTATAAATACGTAATTCAGATATTTATCTACCACAGCTTCTCTCGAAAAGCATCGATCACTCAAAGGGATATAAATAATTCAAATTTCTTTCAGCACGAAGATCAATAATAGATCTATTAAAGATGATAACACGATTACAGAGTTACTTTTTAAAAGCACCGTTGCTGTATTAAACCCACGCTTCTCTCCATCTTTGATTTCCATCTTTACCTTATATAATTTCAATTAAGCGAACGTAAAATTATAGGCCCTTCGAATCGGACTTCCGGATCATCAGCAGAGCCATTCCCAATAGACGAAAGCCAATAAATAAAAAGAAAAGCACACGTATTCAACTTCCTTGTACCTCTTACGAAAAAGAAAACTTCTGAAAAGCGTAAAATGAAATCTTGAAAGTTTCTTAAACTTCCTTCCAAGAAATATACTCAAAACGTACACTCCAGAGAGCGATCCGGAGTTCGAACGAAACGTGATCAAATTTTAAAGAACGCTATATTTAATCACGCGGAAGTCCCCTGGCCAAAAGCGATAACAATCTTTTTGGAAGTCGTTAGCGTGAGAATCTCGCGAAGATTAATCTGTTCCTCCGATTGAATCTTGAAGTATTCTGTCGAAATGGTTCCGATAACCGCGACGATAATCGATCAAAGACCCCATAAAACAGCGGAAACGCTATCAGGATGATTAACATTTTCAGTGGCCTGCCCGGCAGGAATGCCGCAACTTATCAATGGATTAGTGTATGCAAATACCGGATGCGTTACGGATGTTTGTGACTCGAGATGATGCATGAACATCGATACACCAGCTACTGTTAATGAGATACATTAATTAGCCGCTGTTAATGATCATTACAAAGCGTCTAGGAGCAAGACTGGGATAACGCGCACCGATCGATTCTTCGCTCAAATCAGTTTTGGCTCATGAATTTCTTCGATGCTGATAATGCGCTCCTTAATGTATCGGTCCGGCTGATTTAAAAGAAGAGGCTAACGTCGCGCCGGATAAACTCGATTACACATTCTATCGTAAATATGCACAAGTACCGCCAGATAAGAGGGTTATTTGGCTTCTTCGTATATTATTAGTTAGAAATTTAATTTACACGAAGGTTGGGTAGGGATGTACAAGTTGCGACTGAAATTTAAGGAATCGTATTATCAAAGTTGATAAGATGTATTGTGAAATGTTTGGGTGATATTTGAAACGTTAGTGGTGAATTGAAAAGAGAACGTCCGAAATAGATTTAGAAGAAAGCAGGAAAATTTCCGATCGAATAAAATTTTGTCCAGTTCGCTGTTGAGTGCTGAAGCGTGCAGACGTGTGTCTAGTGCTCTGTGAAGTTCGTAAAACAACACGTGACGCCCATCCGTCGAAAGTGATTCGAAACAAACTTAACCCGAGTGTTTCATAACTAACTAGTGGAAAATCCAACGCTCCTAATCTCTGATCCGAATCATAGCCTTTCGACTAGTTACTTCAAATTGAATTAACTAGATTGATGATGGCCCAAGTATCCCGACCAGGCTCTTTTGAGCAAATCCACAACTGCTCCGCTCTTCAATCGATCAATCGATTAATGAACTCAGTAGTCAAATTCGAACCTGCTCTTATAAAAAAGGGAGATAGTGCAATGTAAAAGATGCCAAAGGTACGGCCACACGCAGAAATACTGCAACCGTAATTTCCGCTGCGTTAAATGTGCAGGTATACACCTATTGAGCAGTGCACAAAATCTCCAGAAACCCCTGCGAAGTGCATCCTCTGTCAAGGAGACCACCCTGCGAGCTATAAAGGTTGCTCTTCCTACAAAACCCTGTACACAAATAAGTACCCTGAACCCAGAGCAAAAGAGATAACCAACCAAGTACTCAGTCCCCAAAAATTCTCTATTACTTCAATGTTCTATGCACAAGGAGTCCAAGGAAATCAAAACAATCCGAAAACCCATAGGGATCATTCTCATAATAACGTTCCCAGTTCACAAAACACAGACAACTTCTCCAGGCTCGAAAAATTAATTGAAAAACAATCAAAACAAATTCATAACTTACTATCATTATTAACAATCATCATGGATAAATTAATACGACCCGACGCAAAGTAAAACCAAGACGCATAGCTGTTTGGAATGCCAACGGTCTAGCTCAACACGAATAAGAACTAGAACTCTTCTTAAAACAACAACAAATCGACGTAATGCTCATATGTGTGAAACTCACTTCACCGACAAAAATTACCTGAAAATAAACGGTTATAACTTCTACCATACCCAACATCCCAGTGGAAAGGCCCACGTCCGTACCGGAATTATTATCAAAGCCAGTATTAAGCACTACGAACTTCCATCATTCCAGAAAGACTACCTCCAAGCAACAAACGTAGCAATAGAAGACTGCCATGGTACAATCACCACTTCAGCAGTATACTGCCCTCCCAGACACTCCATCGCCAAAGAAGACTTTGATAACTTCCTTGACGCTCTGGGTAATAGATTTATAGCCGGAGAAGACTATAACGCCAAACACACCCAATGGGGCAGCAGACTGGTCACAGTAAGAGGCAAAAATCTCTTAAATAGCATAATCACCAACAATCTCAACTACCTCACCACATATGAACTCACACACTGGCCCACCGACACTAACAAAATACGGGATTTACTTGACTTCTTCATAACTAAAAATATCTCGCCAAGATACGTCCAAATCAACTCCTCGGCTGATCTCTTTTCTGATCATTCCCCCGTAATAGCAACAGGCAGTTGAACAATTATCGCGAATACAGCTAATGTCTTTATTCATAACCAACTCGCCAACTGGCAGCTCTTTAGAGAAGTCTTTAATCACTCAACTTCAGCCTTAATTTCACTAAAAACTAATGAAGATATCGAAGTAGCCGCGGAATACTTAAACACGACCATAATAAACGCTATCCGCTCCTCCACACCTACCAAGACTTCTATCAGCAAACGTGAATATCCCCATCACATATTAAAAAAAATAGCAGAAAAACATAGACTAAGAAGAGTATGGCAGACCTACAGAACACCGGATGACAAACGCAAACTAAACAAAGCAACCAGAAAATTAACCAAAATCATCAAAAATTATAAAAATGACTGTTTTCATAAATATCTCGCCAATTTATCCCCCACAGCTGACTGCAACTACTCGGAAGGCTTCCAGGAAACGCACACGCCCCCCGCAAATAATCCCTTCAATCCGCCGTCCGCCAGGTGGATGGGCGCGTAGAACTATAGATAAAGCCAACCTGTTTGCTGAATTGTCTAAAGTATTTAAACTCCATTCCTCCAAAGCTGCCGCGGACATTACTGATTACCTGCACTCTCCCTTCCAAATGTCTCCTCCTATTGAACCCTTCACTTCTGTCGAGATTATAGAATCAATCAGTCGCCTAAATCCCAAGAAAACAGCGGGGCATGATCTAAGGGGCAATAAAGCAATCAAGGAACTTCCTATAAAAGGGATTGCACTCCTCACATCGATTTTTAACGCAGTTCTTCGCCTTGAATACTTTTCTAAGGCCTGGAAAATTTCACAGATTACTCTCATCCCTAAACCCGGAAAACTATATGAAACTAGCTCTTATCGCCCAATTAGTCCTTGACCTACCCTGTCTAAACTATTCGAGAAGATGCTAACGAATCGACTCCTTCCACTCCTAGAGGATTTGAAAACACTTCCAGATCATCAATTCGGTTTTCGAAAACAACATTCAACAGTAGAGCAAATCCATCGCATAAACATATTATCAGCCAAACCCTTGAAAAGAAAAAATATTGCTCAGCGGTATTCCTAGACTTTCAACAGGCATGCGACAAAGTATGGCACGAAGGGCTAACTATACAAACTTAAAAAAAATCCTACCACACACCTACTACTCCATCCTAAAGTCCTACCTAACCAACAGACAATTCATGGTTAAATACTTAGACGTCACTTTCACAACATTCCCAATAGAATCTGGCATACCCCAAGGTAGTGTCCTCGTACCCCTGCTGTTCTCCATCTACACTGCCGATTTACTAATATCAACAGAGATAACAATAGCAACATTTGCTGACGACACAGCGCTTTAGCTTCTCACGCAGACCCGATAATTGCTTCATCCACTCTCCAGCGATGCCTCGACTCTATGGAAAAGTGGTTTCATAAATGGGGCTTCAAAATTAATGAAAAAAAATCTACACATGTAACTTTCACACCGAGGAAACAAACCTGCCCACAGGTGACCATTAACAATATAACAATTCCTAACAAGGATTCAGTCAGATACCTGGGCATGACTCTGGTCAGGAGATTAACATAGAGACAACACATCACAGACAAATCGAAGCAACTCAAGGACAAACTCAAAAAATTCTATTCGCTCATTGGCCGACGCTCCAACCTAAGCACACAGATTAAAATTACCCTCTATAAGACCATAATAACACCTGTCTGGACCTATGGAATTCAACTATGGGGTACAGCAAGTAATTCCAACATTGAAATACTTCAACGCTTCCAATCGAAAACACTAAGAACCCTAATAGATGCACCCCGGTATGTTACCAACGAGGCAATACATCCCGACATCAAGATACCCACAGTAAAAGAAGAAATAACAAAATATAGTAATAGATATATCAAAAGAATTAACAAACATCGAAACCACCTAATTACTAAATTACTTAATACGTCGGAAGAGATCCGCAGGCTGAAGAGACACTACCCGCTAGACCTAAACGCTAGATTCAATTAGTTATTTAAATTAAGTAATATTTACTTATTTATAATACTTACCTACAAATTATACTTATGTATAATAAGTATTAACTTATAAATAATTAGCCATGTCACTGCGCTATGCCAGAAAAAATTACTGAAAATTCTCAATGCGAGAAGTGATTGTAAATTTTAATAAATAAAAAAAAAGATAAAATTTTGTATAAAATCAACCCTCTATTAACCATTTATTATTACCATGTTATTTGAGATATTCAGAAACTGTATTGAACAACTCCATAAATTGAAAAGTAAAAAGTAATGATGTTATAAAGCCTGTACTTTAAACTTGTCATTACTTACGTCGTCTTTTTGTGGTGATTAAATTTATAAAAATAAATCATTTATTTAATAGAATATTATTCATGTAAGTACGTAATACGATTAAAAAATTGATAAAAAGTGGAGTTGATCAGTTTCGGTTTGGCTTTCGAGAAGTTCATATTTCGTTACTATTTTTATCCCGCAAACTTTAAGACTATTTGTTTTAACACGTACATTACCAACGAATATTTTTTATAATCAGTATAGAATGAATTCATGCGTAATATCTCAGGAAAGAAATACTCATAAATACTACTACATTCCAAGCATGTTCGATCGTATCATTTTAATGAAAACGAAACTTTAAAGTACCTTTAGCACATAATACGTTAAATTACTTTACAGAAGCGATCCACCATAAATCAAAGAATATATCGAAAAATGTAACACGTAATTTTTCCTGTTATCCATTTAGCATAAACTAAACTTACAAATGACAATGAATGTTTGTGTATCGCGTATGTATAAAAATGTATGGTTAGTTAATTTGTTGATTATTGCAAATTGCACAGGACCGAACGTAATTCTGTTTGCACCGGGATAGTAGTCTAGGACGAATACGCCTTGTCAGATGATTAACAATCCGTTACTAAATTTACTCGACTAATAAGTTTTCCGAAGCATTTATTTCAACGGAAGTACTATTTATCATCCGTCTCTGTATCTCTGTTTCGGAGTTTAAACTCCGCACAAAGCCTAACTTACATGTGTCGCTATTAAAAGCTCAAATTTTCCTCTTCTACCTGAATTAGTCCAATTAAATACTCTCGCCTTATTAACAGCCGTGCACCCGTGTGTTCCTTAAAGGTACATGCGAGGGAAAGAGCTTCGTCCTCTGATGAAAATATAATTAAGGAACTTGCTTCGCGGCATTCGACACAATCTGATAAATGAAATAAATGAAAAGAATTTTGTCGAAAATTTTATTCAATGATATTGTACGTAGTATTGTAATTAGTATTGAAATTTAAAAGTAAGAAGATACAGAGAATACATATAATACGCACAGTGTAATATTCTTCTTCCTATTACTATGAATTCTATTCTGTATCTTCACGTGATTACATTATCTGAGTTCATCTTTCCCTTTTTTTTATTATTGTCAACGAAATTTCTTAATTTCGAGGAACCTATGCAAGAAACATTGGTAATACGTGTAACTTCTTGCTTTAATTTCATTTAAAGTTTTTGAAGTTTCTCTTAAAGCTTCTCAAGTCTTACTCTCTGTTGATACAAGAACGAGATTGAGATATTTAGAATTCAAAGACTGTAGCAGAATCAGCTTCGCATAAATGCTAGCAAATAAATTCAAAGATAGTTGGATTATGATTTTATAAATTATTAAATTGTTTGATAAGTTTTTAGCGCAATTTAAACAGAAAAATATCGTTTCTTTCACATGGACGTAAAATTTGTTCAAACTCATCGAAGAGAGAAAAGAAAGATCATTTGGTAAAATTCATAACGAACCGATTTTAATCCTACCAAAATAAAAAACTATTCGAAAAATCCAATATATACAGTGGCGGACGAAAGAAAGTTTATAAAGTACAAAATATAAATTGACACCAAAATTAAAAAAAATGGATCTATACATAATAAGAGCAATTATATTCTGTCTTCTTATTTATTATATTCAATAATAGATGGCTGTTACTAACATGGTAACATATATTCAATACAAAAAATTACTCAAATTCATGGTGTATCGATTTTAAACTTAGTTTTATCCGCCGCTGCGTACAGATATAAAATATCATTGCGTAAATATAAAACAAGTTTACAAAAAAAGCAGACACCACGAGATGTTGAATGATTTTTCAAGTCGGAAAAGCGACCAAAGAAAGTGGAACAAGTCCGGAAATAGCGACGGTTTCATGAATGACTTGCTTCGTCTCTTCGCAATAACATTATACCGAACGACGGCTGAATTATGCATCCGGGTAACATAAATCGCTATGATAGTTAGCACATACACTTAGCACGTGGCAGGGTCATGGCCGATCCGTCATTAATGCTTAATGGACGGCATTAATTCGTTATTGTCGGAGGACGATGGTGGGAGGAATCGATAGAAAGTCGCTGGCGTAGTTGCTGTGAATTCGTAAACGCAACAATATGTTGGCGATCGGCACGACGTTAATGTGACGTCAATCCACATCTGAGGCCAGATGTGTGCAGGTCCTCACCACATACCCTCAATAACCTCAAGGACCCACCATAAACTTGGACTTTTAGTTTATTAACCCTGTAAGTGTTATTGGTTTATGGATGGTCCTTGGAATAGTCCTTAGATTTATTATACGTTCGTACAAACTACGGGGGAATCCTCCTATTTTCATTTATTAACGTAGACTACAACCAATTCGCATTGCGGATCGTTACCCTCACTTTTCCTAACGAAAAGTACGAACAATGAATCCACGTTGTTAGTTCAAAGGGCACATCCACACCGGGCTTTCCTCCGTAATAATACGAGAACACCTCGGGACTGAAATTACAAACTCTCGTCAGTCAACATCTCTCAGATCAGTCGCGTAAACTGTGCTTATAAAATTGTGTTATTTAATAAAGTTCGATAGAAAAGAAATATAAAGTTGTGCTGCGGCTCAACCTTCTTGTCTTTAAAACCTAAGCCTTAATTTTACGTGACATTAACCCCGTTACCGGCCAGGAAAAATGGGAATAACCGTGGGGCTGGTGCAGAACGTCTCTCCGGATCAGAGACTTGGAAACTCAATAACGCAGGAAAACGCATCGAGAAATCTGTCGAAATAAGCGAAACACGATGTCGCCAGGTTTTTCGAGATATTTCCGTATCTTCGATCGGTGAACAGTTCGGATTGTGGATTATGGAGTAGTTCTTAATTTACTTTACCCTTACTTTATAATATTGAATCGTGTATGAAGATATTTTTACAAATTCCATACAGCTTAATAATATGAATAATATAAATCTTGTATCAGACATTATTTTTTATCCCCGCGTTTGATGTCGATTCGTTCGATGTCAAACGAGAGTTAAGAAAACTCAATTTTCTATCTTTCGAAAAGAGAACTTTTTTAATTAACCTGACGTGATTCTGAAAATAATTTATTTAACATAGGCGAGAAATTAAAAAATCAATTGATCGTTTTATACGACATAAAATTATTAAATTATTAAAATTATACGTAGTTTTATTATAAACACCTTAAACTTATTGAAACTAAATGATGTCTTAGATGATAATCTTAGTCCTTGGGTCCTTAAGACTATTGAGTGTACGTAGTAAGGATGAGCGGACCTGTGGCCTGGTCTAGGTAGAGTGTCGTCCGACGTAATAAAAGACAAAAAATAAATTTTTGTTTATTCCATGTTTGAGTATAATTGGAAATTTATAGGAGTTTTTGAAATAGAAGATTATAGTCTAAAATGTGTTATTTATTGATAATTCGCTAATATTAGTAATTAATAAATGATTATCCAAAAGATCCCAGAGTAGAGAATGTATTTTTTTAAAAGACAAAGCACGTTATTTTCGACTGTGAGACGAACATTCGACATCACTATTTCACTATTACGGTTCTTTCAACTTAACCACTTAATATTTCAGAAATCGTTCGAACCAGCTACTAAAACTAAAACTAAAGAGAACTAAAAGTTTTTCTCTGAAGATTAATGATACTCTCATTTTTCGATGGATCTAAAATACAATATGAAAGCACTTAACCTTCCTGACACTTCGATCCTACGATATATCCACAGCCCAAGCACAGTACAATCGCTAAAACGAAGTTTGGGGGTGATGTGGCCCTGCCAGGTGAAAAGAGAATTCACGTTTTGTCCCGGGACTACCGGTGGACTCGTCAGTAAGGCTATGCCCGGTAGTCCCTGCCTTAGATGTAGAAGAAGTCTCGCTAGGTGCGGTATTTGTATCGTGACACCGTATATTCGACCGCTAGCGAGACAGACAGACTCACTGTCGTTGTAGTAGCCCTCTGGTGTTGGCGGTTGGTACCCGCGGATCGCCCGGGAGGTGTTACGACCGCGTTGATACCTCGACCTATCGGCGTCCTGTTGGTACCGATCCGCCACAGAAGAATTAACCATATCCGTCAGTCAATCTTCTTTCTCTCTGACAAACGAAGACATATGGTCATGTAAACATTCGTAAATTTATGCAAATTGTCGAAAACGGAAAACTCCGTAAAGGTTTTGCCAATTAATTTTTATCGGACTATCTCATCAAGTAACAGACAGCTACTGAATTTATCGCTCTCATAATACGTTAATTATATAATACGTGACACGATATTTCATTCCAGTAAATGTTAATCTCCTTTCTTCCTATTATCAATCACAATTATCACGGAAATTATATCCAGATGTGACAAACGCGAATAACATTTAAATTATCGATTCATCGATAATTACGTATCGCTCTACTGTCAGAAGATTCTGAATTTTTGTTTTACTACTATGATAAATTATACTATAGCAAGTTTCGTCCAGACTCAAAAAAATGTATTTGAATAACAGATACATCGCGAAAGCCTACTATAAATCAGAGACACAGAAAGGAGTTTTATAATTTGAAAAAACAAGAAAGGTCGTTTATTGTAGCGCTATAATATATTTCAACTTTTTCAGACTTCTTAAAACTATAGAATCCAAATGGGAGAAGAAATAGCGAGGAAAAATAATATCGGTCAAATATTCTTGAAATTCCTCTTAATAATCTCAATATGAATTTGATGAAATTCAATAATGCGAATTGATTAGAAAAAAACATTAGAAACAAAATGTTGACGGACGTTGATCCTTAATAGGTTAAAGAATCGGCGAAAATTATTATTTTCACTCGCGAATATAATTATCCATAAACTTTTCGCTTCAAACAAAGACAAGTATTTATACCGTATTTTATGTAGAGCAATAGCAGATTGTATTTCAATAATTCTCTCTATAGTATAAATGGAATATACTTGTATAGAGGAAATACTGATAAAATAATAACTGTGATGTTCCTGGTATTAAAGGACACAAATAAGTCCTCAAATTATCGAGTAAATAATTCACGAAGAGAAAGATAACTAAAGACAATTGTCTGTCGGATTATCCTTTATTCGAGACGATCCTCGAAGAAGTCGGAGGTCGATCGTTATTTCCAACAGCTTCCGCAATTGACATTCAGCTACAACGATACCTAGAGAGAGGTAAAGGTGTTGTAACCTGACAGAAGATCCCATGCGACCTCGACTCTGGGACGGAAGTCTCGTTCACTTCGCCTAGAAATTCAATAATACTTTGTATGTGGAAGCGGAAAGTAAAAGAATGTATAGGTACATACAGATGGTACACTGACAACAGCAGAAGGAGGACGAACAAAGGACTGTGAGTAGAAAAGGGGTTGACCTTTCATTGATTAGATCACTCAGAAAATTCTACGCGATATCCGGCACCCGCCTACCGTAACCTCCGCACTTTTTCCATTCCCCTACACCTGAAGAACTTTCGTCGCTCATTCCTCCCTCTGACTTCCGTTTTCGAACGGCGATCGCCAAGTTAGGACTTTTTGATGTTAAGTTTCTATTCTCGTCATTTTTGTTGATCAGTTAGCAGATTGAAAATAGTAAGATCTTAATGTAAGTACGTCCGGGCGGGGGAGGGAGGTAATTTTGAGAAGTAGATGAAATTTCTGCCTTGAGAGCAGCGAATTTTTAATCGCTAATTTTGTTTTGTAACTTGAAAATAATCAACTTTTGATGGTGGTATTTTTTGAGGAATTAAATTTTCAATAGCCAATTTTGTCTAGGTATTGAAAATAAGAAACTTCCAAGAGTGATATTTTTTAAAGGAATAATCTCGGGAGATAGAAGAGCTTTTTGCTTCGAGAACAACGAATCTTCAATTACTATTTGTGTCTGTAAATTGAGAATAATGAACATTGTATCGTGCCGTGCGGTGGGGGAGGGGTTGATTATAAGAAGCAGAAGGAATCTGTGCGTTGCGAAAGGTGAATTTTGAGTAATTACATTTCTCCGTAAATTGAAACTAATGAACTTTAGATGATGGCATTTTTCAGAAGATTGATTTCGAGAAGTAGAAGAGATTTATATGTTACAAATAGTAAGGTAAAAATATAATTATTTTCATTTTAATGGGAAAATACGTGAGCTAATTTTTTCAATTATAGTAAACTTATTGGTAATGGTAAAAGGATTAACTTCTTAGACATAGTCTGTTTTATGAGCATTATGAATTCATATCAGTGGTAAAGGGGTGCACCTTAATGATGTTAGTATCCTTCGACAGCAGATAGCTTCCTATCCATATACCATATATACTTTCTATATACATATACACGCATATGTATATGTATATATTATGTATTATATATTACCACGAAATCTGATGCTGTTCCTGGCTTGCGGTTGACAAGGACTTGGAAATGACGTAGGGACATCGATGATATCATTAATGCTTAATCATGGATAGTGCTCCATAATCGTGTTACCTTTGTCCTGTACGAATATTAGATAGCAGTCGATCACTCATCTACAAAGTCGCGGATCAAAAGGCTCAACTTACGTTCCACCGTTCAAAGCCTAGTGCTACTATCAAGAGACTTTTGACGTAGGAAAATCATCGATATGGATCGTTGATTTCCTTAGAAACACGCATACTACTATTTTTATCTATAATTCCAAATAATCCATTTCCTTTAAAATATTTTACATTCCAGATATCCCGATGACAGTAAATGCAGTATTTTTGTAATAACGATTTTTCGAAAATGAAGGGACATTTAGATGTTTCGCCGTTTATTAAAATATTTATTAGGAAAAATTTTCTACTTTCAGAACAAAAAATTCATTAATAATCGTAAAAACGTAAATAAAAATCGCAATTAAAAGTTATCGCAAATTTGGTATAGTGTATTTATCTTTTAATAATGATTTTGATAAGAATGAAGAAATAGAATGTTTAGAAAAAGTAACCATAGATACTAATTGATTTTCGAAGATAAAAGAATATTTAAATATAATTTGTGTATATTAAAATATAAAAAAGACGTAATAATAGATAATGAAATTTCCTATTCCTAGATATATATATCTTTCATATCAATTAAAATTAAGACATATTTTTCTGTATCAATAAAATTTCACGTCAAACCATAAAATTTATAAGAAATAATGAAATATCTAGGGAAAGGGACACCGTAATACTCAATGGATAGTAGAAATCGGAACTGTATATGCATTTCTATTTCTCTTTCAGTCACTCCAGTCTGTCACCACGGTCAGGTAAAGGTGTTCGGTGTGGCACGACAGGAAACCACGAGGATACCGTGCGAGCTGGAGGCAAATCCACCGGAAGTAACGTTTACGTGGAAGTTCAATAACACAATGGAGGCGATCGACATACCACAGGCACACGTCACCAGCGAACGAACACGTTCCACAGCCTCTTACACACCGATGACAGAGTTGGACTATGGTACTTTGCTTTGTTGGGGCACCAACGATCAGGGTACCCAGCTCGAGCCTTGTGTCTACCATATTGTGCCGGCTGGTGAGAGTTCTTCACGTTATAAATAGAGACTAATAGAATATTATCACATTAACAAATATAATTTTATCAGTTCGATATTTTAAATCCATTCCCTTTATACTTTTTCAATTTCATGTTCGGTTATGGAAAACGTTTGCTTTGTATTTTTATTTTCGCTATATTCAATTTCTTCTAAATTTTTTTCTGAGACATTTTAAGATGGGGAAGCAAAATTCTCTTTTCCTAGATTATTTTCATAAGGAGAAGCATTTTTATAAACATACTGATAGTACTACCATACTACTTACTTACATAGCATACTACTTTAAACACTTTGTTGATGCTGTTACTTCATATAAAGAAATAATCCGCATTAAAAGCATTAAAGAATTCCTACAAATTACAGCATCTATATTTTCTGTCACAGAATATTATCAAATACGACAATTAATGAAAACTTCCAAACAGCAAACCATAAATTCCTTAACACTGAAACAAAAAGAACATACTGTTTGTTCGGCCAATCGCAGGGAGACGTAATCGCGAGGAGAGACGTCAACGGGAGTCGTAAATTCCCGTTACGATTATAACAATCGACACCACGAATTGATCGATCCCCTGATTTCCGTTGAGATAATAGGGGTGATTGAGTTTGTATAACACTGTGATTCACAGAATTATAAATTATATATTTCCAACACTTAGATTACACTGATGAGCATAGATAGATAGATAATCACTTATCGCACGAAGATAAGATAGATATATACGTTACAGCAGGGCTCTTATAATTGGAGTTAATGTATTAGTGGACGTAGCACTATAATATATTTAGTAGAGGAGATGAATGCTCGACAATACCGAGAACCGACTCTCGCGTTATGCTTAGACTGCCCCAATAGGCATTAGCGATAGACTTACTAGTTGACTTTTCCAACGATGTAGAAGAAGTGAAGCTGAGTGACGATGCTGTGTCGGAGGAAAGCTAGTGATGGGTGTGTCTAGCGCGCGGGACCATCGGATTTGTTCATGCCATTTTAGGTCAGGAAATGAGGGCAGTATACATTGCCTCGGATTGGACAAACGAAAGTTGGTGGACTAGGAAGGGTCTTAACCGCCCTCGATAGAAAGTTGCTAGTAGGAAGCATCGTACGTGAGAAAAACTAACTTTCCCGTGTCAAGCCGTAGTAAACAATAGTCTTTAGAAACTGATTTAGAAAAAGACATTTGTTGGGTCTGAAGGACCTTAGCAGGCAAGTTACTCGGGTTTATGGCGGGTGCTTAAGGCTATTGAGGGTACGCCTGGGTGTGACCTGGGCCAGGCAGAAAATCGCCCGGCGTAACATATACTTTACGTTCCTTCCTCTGCTCCCTTTCAAAAATGCTTTTACCTAGCTAACAACAAACAAAAGTAAAGAAAGTCAAATTCAAACGTTTGGAAAAATATCCATGTTGTGAAATATCATGCTAAAAATGAACAACACTAAGAACAGCGGACAGCTTTCTTTGAACATTAAAACATTCATTCTTAACAAGCGGCCAGCGTTTCAAATGCGTCGAGATATTCGCGGGTGTCTTCGGATAATCCTTTAATTCAAAAGAGAATTCGCATTACCGTGAGTAGAAAACGCGAGAACGTTAACATAATACGCGTGAAAATTCCATTCGGTTCTTGAAATCACGCAACGTGGCTACGCAACGCAGGAAAGAAGCTTCGCTCTTGATTATGCAACAGTTTGTAGAACGGAAATGAAGATTTTTAGTAAACATAAATGAGGATTTATTGGCCGCGGAGAAGGGAGTGGAAAACTGGCAAGTAAGGTATAGAACTGCAGAGTAATCCTGGGAAATGTGTCTCCCGTGGGATGGTTGATAGACGTAAATTAGATTTAAAAAGTTTCCTCATTATGCAGATTAGAAACAACGACAGCCGACTTCGTAACCGGACATCCGTTTCCTTTCCGGTGTCTCGCTCCTTTTTGCGTTTGACGACCTCTTAACGAAACGTTACGGGAAAGAACGACCACCTTTCGTGTTCGATCGAAGAAGTTGCGAAGTAGAATTTTCTCAATTCATATATTGCCAAGATTGTTACAGAGAAACCGTAGATTACTCTGTGTTCGATCCAAGAAATAAGGAAGTGGAATTTTCTCGATGAAACGCGATGCGTAAGACAAATTAAATTTTGAAGATTCCTACAGAAAAGTCGATCAGTTCAATGCATTTGATCGGAAGAATGACAAAATGAAATTTGCCGAATGGGACATGTTACCTAACATAAATTAAATTGCAAGAATTGTCACGGACATAATTTTGAAGTCTGTTAGTCAGGTGATCAATTCTTTATTATAATGTGACGAAAGTAAATCATCTGTAGGATTTATATGAATTGTTCATATTATTATGAATATTACGTGCTTTCCTTTTTGGCGAACAACGACATTTTTACAATACCTATTCCTAAATATTTTTCCCACTCTTTTTTGCCAGCTCCTTTAAGATTTTGATGTTGTATAGTACTTACAGATTAAATTTCGTTCGTATACATTTTTCGTTCGTATTAGCACTGTAAGTTTGTACATATAACATACAATGGCACATATTTGAATATATTCAATAATATAGAAATTCTTGCTCCTTTTATAATTACTTTCCAAATGTCCGAATATTTTCATCTTCCACTGTAACTGTTTCCAAGAGAATGGATATATCTACTAAAAAATCTACGTATCTATACATCTATTAAAAATCTAAACGTCAGCTTTGCCAAACGTAAACTTTCCGTTTACTTTCCGTAAACAATTCCGTAAACTTTCACGAGTATGATGCCAACAGCGGATCTCTCGAACCACTTTCGCTAAGTCCTATGAAACATGTGAAAACGCGAATGAACTGTACCGTATCGAGGACGTGCGAGGATATGACATCGTAGATGGCCGCGTGACTACGTGGCAAACGCACTTTAGTACCGTAGATGGGGATTAAACCAGTGAAATGACGCAATAAAAAGCGCTATTAAAGAGGACGTTGCATAAAACGTAGTCGTCCAAGAAGAACTCAGCCCCATCTCGAAAGGAAAACCTAACTAAGCTCGTATCTGTTGATTAAAGACGACTGAGAAACGGCGTCGTTTGATAACACCAGTTTCACCGGTTCGTACGTGAACTGGGAGACACTCGAAGACACTCTTGCCTTTCAGTATTCAGTTCTCGTCTAAAGGAGGCAGACATTTGTCGTCGTAGTTTCATCAACTTCGGACCGCTTCATCTCTTGCCTGCTCGACGCAATCACAGGTCAGCTATCCCAGAGAGCTCCCCTGCCAGCATACACCAAACGACGCTACGGCTACGTCGAACAGAGATAGCTTTACTACGTCTTTAACCGACAGAGTTGTTACTTTTTAAACGATCGTTTTTCGCAAGCGAGAAAATGGAAGTTTCCGTAGGAAGGATCAGTAAAAGGAGTGGAAAGTGTGTGTACCAGATAAGACGTGGTATGTTCGGACGTGATTTAAAAGTTCACATTGAATCATACTTGTGGAATGCTACATAGATCGTGTTGAATATTTTAAGGAGAGACATTTTAAGTGGAGTCTTTCTAGAACGCGTAGGATTTTAAAGAAACTTTCAAACATTTTATAAATTTCCAAAAATTTCCATTCATACTCGTAGTACTGTATTAGGATCGGTGGAATTATGCGATACATAAATGTAATATCGTGATATAATGTGTGTGTTTACAAAGGAATGGAAGATAAGAAAAGGCGATTGTTGTTCAACCTGAGCTATTCTCGCCAAACGTACAGAAAGCAGCACAACTAGATGATTAGAATACGACTCGACTCTCCCAAAACGCAATCAACATTCTCTCGGCAACGCCACTCGCAAGCTCTGCTTCTCCGCTCGCACGCTGCTTCTCGACTCGCACGCTGCTTCTCGACTCTCTCTCGCTGCTTCCCGACTCGCACGCTGCTTCTCGACTCTCTCTGGCCGTCGTAGCCTTCCATTGTCTTTTACCAGGCCCACCGCACACGTGTTCTGCAGACGCTCGTGGCCAGGGTCACGTAGGTCTTTTCTACGAACTATGCACTTGAAAG
>NT_176578.1:121601-151621 GCF_000188095.3 Bombus impatiens
TCGCACGCTGCTTCTCGACTCTCTCTGGCCGTCGTAGCCTTCCATTGTCTTTTACCAGGCCCACCGCACACGTGTTCTGCAGACGCTCGTGGCCAGGGTCACGTAGGTCTTTTCTACGAACTATGCACTTGAAAGGACCGACGACACTTTGATGGGCCCGACGGTGCCTCGGCTCTCGCGACATTGTTTATGGTTCACCCGATATCTCTTAGGCCTTTCATCCACGATACTACATAAAATAGTATGAAACAATATAAAAAAAACAATATGATCTTTTTTATTGTGCCGCATCATAGCTACTTTGTTATGTATGTAACGATTTGTGGGCGGAATAAAAATATCTCAACTAATAAATTTACAATTTGGAAAAATATGACCAAAAAATATTAAATAATACTAAACTTCACCAGATATCAAAGTATACAAGTTTTTCGATAAAGATCTTGGTTAGAAGTCCATTAAATATGCGATTGAAACGTATCATTAATTTGACCGAACGTTTTCCTTCATAACTGCTTTACGCACGTTTATAACATATTATATAACGGCTACAAAAATTGTTAGCACCTACCCTTATTTTCCAATGAAACATTTTTAACGAGGCTCTATATTTGACTTCCTAATACATTTTTACATTCCTACGAAAGCACCATCGAATGTTACAAAATTTGGACCTCGTTAAATAATATGTAAGTGCTATAGTAAATGCAATAATGTACCACTAAAACGGAAAAACTACTTTCTAAGCCATTATATACGTATATTCGTGACACAATCTCACAAAGGGTTACTGAAAATACACGCTACGTTGCCTAGACACTACGAACCGTAGAAACTTGTGATTCGAGTCGCGATCGTACTAATTATTCGGCTTTGCAGGTCACCCAGATACGCCACACAATTGCTCTCTTCTGAACCAGACAACGGACTCGCTATACGTGGAGTGCACAGAGGGGTTCGACGGCGGTCTGCCGCAAAAGTTCACGATACAGGTGGACCGTGAGGTGGGAACCAGCAGTACGTCGTCGAAACCGAGCACGACGGTCTACAATCAAACGAGCAAAGTACCGTCTTTTTCGGTGAGCAACCTCGAGCCTGGCACCACCTACGATGTACACATATACGCGAGCAACAGCAAAGGCCGCAGCGAGACGGTTCACTTCCGTGCAACCACGCTGAATCTACCCGAAAGGCGAACAGGTGAGTTTCAATCTCGAGTTTCAATCCAACTCGAAATAATATTCAAAATTAATACATGAGCAGCCTATTTCTCACGAATAAGGATCGATCGTATGAGATCGATCGTTAAAATTAACGTGCCACACACTTGTGACCTCATTTGAGCACTGTCTGCTACGCTGCACGGCCTTGCATCGTAGAACTCACGTGATTATCTATATTTCTTCTTTTTTAATGCTCCCACCCCTGTTCGTCCTCCATTTTTCTGACTCTTTCTCTCTGTCACGAACATAGATATATACGCGTGGCCCGCCTCTTTCCATGGTTCCGTTCCAACCATTGATCTCTCTGCTGCTCCTCATCGATCCTCCCGTTCTACTGCCACCCCCTCCCCCCATTAGAGAAATACTCTCTCCGGCCGGTTTATTTACGATCCACAAGGCAAGAACGAGCAAACGCTGCAATACAGGCGTCGATGAGTCTTCCGTGGACCAACTTTATATACCTGGAAATCCGAAATGGAACCTGACAGGGTTTTTCTCTAGAGAACCATCATGTTGCTGAAGGATTTTGACGGTTAAATGACGATTCGATGGTATTCTGTGATTTTCTACCTTTCCTTCTTCTTTCTTTTTCTTTGCTGTTAAGATTGTTCCATCCGTAAGCAGACAGAATGTCGTTCGCGTTAGGGATGAAAGCGAAGCAAAATGTAGAAATTTATTAGAATATATCATTTAATATCCTAATTTCTGTATATGTACACTTTTCAGATTGGTTTCAAATTTATAACCATCGTAACATTGTTACATGAGGTTTCAATTTTCAGCGCTAATGTAATATCAAAATATTTTATATGACACATACAGCATATATGTATAACATTTTCATAGCTATCAGTGCAGTACAGTTATCAATACAGTTTATCATTAAGTGAAGAACAGATCTTGCATCGTGTTGCAAAGCGTGCTTTTCTCAAAGAGTTCACATAGTTCCATTATCTTGATTAGACTGCAGTTTTACAAAGGAAAAAGTGTCAGTTAGTGTCGACATTGTCACATTGCAGCGTTTACTCGGTCTCTGGTATCGTAGACGCGCGATTAGGCATTCGATATCGATCGTTTCGACCCTCGATCACCATCAGTCAACCCAAATCGACGGACTTCCGGCCCCTGTCGAACTCGATTATCGTCCCCTATGCTCTACACAGTTCACATCTCGTCAGTCATAGTGACACCACGAACGAAAAATGTATCCAAACCACCATTCTAACGATTCTACGGATTTGACAATGAGAAAAATCTATACATCTTTTTCTAAATTAATTCCTTCTGCGATAACACTTTTCGTTCTCTTTCTCTCTTCTTTCTTATTTGGTACTGTATTCACTAGTTAGTTTGTGGAATTAATAAGGATGAAATAGAAATTAATCACTATAATATAGCGTTGTGATTTATGGGGACAATTAATTGACGGCAATGGATTTAATTAATGGCTCGATTATGATAATAAACTTCATGGCGTTCACTAACGAATTGAACTAGACTGGTTTGCTTTCGAATTCGATTCTGTGGAAGCACAGTGATACTGTATGGAAATCAAGTTACCTATTGAAGATCAGTTACGACGCCTTTAGGCTGATAAGAATGTCAATTGTTTCACTTGAAATCTCTGCTAGGTCGAACGATGTTCAATTGTTTAATATTTGACTGTTTGTAATTAATTAGCGACGAGAACTTCCTCTAGTCAAAAAGTCTGATAATTAACTTGTTTATTTATCGAATGCTTCATAACAATCAAAATCAATTCATTAATTGCTTAACCCTTTCAGGACAAAGTTTTTTAAAGAACATTTTTTATTAGGCATCGATAAAATGAACAAACGCAATCCTAGAGTTTAATAAAATTTAATGAATACGTAGTGTATTAAATATAGGATTTAATAAATATGTACTGAACAATTTATATGTACAAATTTTTATAAAAATATCGACAAATACAAAAAGAAGTGTCCAAAAAATGTATTCTTATTAATGTATTCTTATTAAATTGCGTAATATATTTGTTGCAGTAGAAGTTCATATTTCATTACTTATGGATATATTTACTTATGAAATTAGGATGTAATAGCATGCATTAATTAGAAAGCTTACACGTTTACTAAATTAGTATATTCGCTATAATATGTGTTATTTATATACCCTGCTCAATTATATAAAACGATGGTATCTATTAAACAATTAGTTTGTGGCAAAGTAATATATACTGTATTTTACAACTTTATTATAATAATCATTAAAATAGCAAATATATTACTCACTCTTTTTTGGCAGAGTATTACATTTTATTGCAATAATTGGAATACATCAAAAGAACAAAGAAACTCGATTCGTCCCGTTTTTTAATTACTGGTTTTTTCTATTCTTCGGCAATATTGAAATGCACATCCTGAAGTCCTAATCAAAAAGGCTTGAAAAATACTCACTGAAAAGTGGTAGTCCATCATTCAATAATTCAACAAAATATCAAATACCATTGTCCGTCCTGAATCGGTTAATCAATCCCAATATCATAAATCTGAAATCAGAATCATATCAAACCAAAGAGAAACAATATATGAAATTAAAATGAATCTGGAAAACAAATTCTTTTCTACTATATCTAACGAGAAGTAAATAAGAAAAATATTTACTGCATCTCGCACCTAATCAAACATAATTAAACATCATAAGCATAACTTAAGTTAACATTATGGCAAGAGAACGAAGCAGATGAATTACCGAGAAAATTAATGAGGTACAGGATAGAAGCGTTGAAAAAGGGGATATTCTGGGAAAATCTTTCTTCTTTACGGTAGCCAGGAGATGAGGAGGCAGGTTCTGGAAAAGGAATCTCCCCTGTAGGCCGGCAAAATAATTTTGTCCCGGATTCCGACTCTGCCAGATTGCGAGCACATTCTTCCTGCTAATTGCTAACAATTAACGGTGGAAACTGGGTCCAAGCTGGCCGTAAACGCGGCCTGTGTACAGTACGCGTTAATAATGCGTGGCTAATTGGGGTAGGGAACTTGGGGGTGGTCGGCGGCCGTTCTCCTCTCTTGTCGTTGACTCAACCTATTCTGTTCGTTGGCTAACTGGAAATCGGTGTACATTGTTTCTGGCTGTTGGCCCGCATTCTAATTCTCTCTGTGCATTTTATTAACGACGAACAGAGAACTCGATTACGATATACGGTTTTTTATTTTTTTCTAATTCGATTAGAAGATGTTTTTGTATATTCTTCGTAAATGCAGGCTATAGGAGAACATGATATGTCACATTTTTTATTTTTTACAAAAGAACGATTTCTTAAGCCTCCACGTTAATATACATATTACCAAAATTGTCTTTTTATTCAGTTTTGGAACTGAACACGTATTATTCCAAAATAATGTTGTGTATAATCTTAAAAACAGTGCTCGACATAATGTTAAAAAATTAAATTAACATATTAGATATTAAAATATGAAATCGTTGCTTGTCTTAATAGTTGTGTTAGGCTTTGGAATTTGCAATGAAATTTCGTTAACTTCAAAGCTACTTTTAAGATGCTTATTTTTAAATTTAACAAGTTGTTTTCATTTCCAATTATATTGTATTAAAATACTATTTTCGCATATTTCGTTTCATCGTGCTCACTTGTAATATTGTTTGATACTAAGGCTATCTATTAAAATGGTTAAAATGATCAAGTTCCAATCGTTCATAGAAATGTAGATCGATAGGTTAGTTTTAAGGTTGCAACGATCTATTTTATGTATCACTTTGTATTATACACACTATTAACTAGATCAATTAAAGGAACGTTTAGCATGCCATTTTTTATTTCTATATTCACTTTTTCTATCAGTACATTTTTTTAGTTATTATTTTCAAGCAAATCATTATGACAACAGTGTGTGAATAACATTTTAATCTATTAAGCCGATAGAATATCGATTTGTTTGAATTCTACACTAATATCGTTCATAAAAGCTCTCTCCTCTAGTTATTTTTGGCGTGTATATTTTCATATAAATTTCTTTGGCACAAGTTTCACATTCCAATTGTCGTCAATGCTAATATTAAAGTATATTTGATTAAAATAGTTCATAATTGATCAAAAGGAACCTTCGATATTTGGTTTTAATCAATGGTTAGACTCTTTACAAATAATTTTACATTTTTATCGTGCCTGATTGCTGAATCGTTTGAGTTGGGTTTAATTTGGATTCGTAATTGATCAGAAGGCGTCTTTGACATTCCTATATACTTTTAATCAATAAGAGCATTCTTCATAAATGGTATTATGCTTGTTTGCAGAATCGATCGAGCTAGATTCGATTTAGGTGGTTCATAATTGATCCAAAGAAACTCGATATTTGGTTTTAGCTTAATTTCATTTTATTTGACTTCAGAGCCGGCTAAATTAAATTTGATTTAGGTTCTTCGTAATTGGCAACGCAAAATTCTTAATGTTTAATTTGATTCCTCATAGATGCTTTAACTTCAGTTTTCTCGGCCGATAGCGTTGGTTGAACCAACTAAGCTTAACTCGAATTTTTCGTATTTAAACAAAGCAAGCTTTTAATCTTCAATTTCATTTGTGTTCCAATAACAATTTGTGTTCAACTTCGTTGAGCTTGCTTATAGAATATGTTGAATTTACATATTTCTGATGATATCTATACTTTTGCATATAATTTTATTCGATTAATACATTGAAAATTCAAAAATTAAGTGAAATATTACCGAAGATCATCGATTATGGTTTAATCTTCCGAATGTTGTTCCTCTGAATTGTTATACAAATATCAAAATAAATTAAATCTCTACTAACAATAATAACATACTCCATCCGAAATGCAATATAAAAGATAGTACTCTAGTTGCATTTCATTTCTGATATAATCGATATCTCGAAAAAAAACAGAATACATCGCTTTCCTCTAACGGCAAAAAGTTGAAATAAAAATGCGAGAGTTCCGCGAATTTTGTTAACGATTGTTTTCGAGGGTGTTTCGGAGAAAAACGGGATTAAATAGCGTTTAAACGTAGCACGACTATTCGATAAAAGTAACACGAGATTGTAAACCAGATAATTTTGTTTGTTCTCGAATGTAGTTGGATCTCTTGCGCGCAGTGGTTTGTGTCAATAAATGAGCTGGCAAAGTGTCAAGTAGTACGTCAGTGATTTACAGCTCGGTGAAACAGAAAAAAGTGATCCTTTTTTTTCTTCAGCATGTACGGTTACCTGCTTTAAACAAGATAATATGTAAGATAATTGCAACATATTATCGACATTTAAAATGCAAATCACATTTTTGTTAATCACATTTGTGTAAAACGCTTCGATATAAAAATTTTAATCCATTTTCCTGACGTTGAATATTTCGTAATTTTACATTTAAAGCTTTTTGTCGAAATCGTGAGAAAAAGCTTTAAATTCTTTCATTTAGAAATTAACGTTACGCTGAAATATTTATTATTCTAATATTCATATACAAATAAATAAAATTCTCTCGTCATAATAATAATGATAATTAAATGTTTCGCTTAAAAATTGTTCATGATCTAGACCTTTAACTCTTCTTACAGAAATTTGAATTTGGATGAACTATGAATTTATTATCTAATTATAAGCGAGCAGTGACTGAAACAATAGAAATGCTGCTTTATTATATGCTCATAGAAACATTATACTATAGAAACTATACTCTTGATACTTCATACTATCGTGAGTCATCTGCATTCTGCGCATTTTCGCACTTTCAAATTTCTCATAAATGCTTAAAAACCCACCATCTCCACTAATCTAGTCGTTCACAGGTCGTATACAACCTCATTTTCGAATTTTTTTAAAATTTTATTTCTAACTTTTAAATTTTTTATTTTAATTTTTTTTTTAATTTTCATATAATTCCAACTAATTTTCCCTACATATTGTTTTGCAAGATTAACCGATTTGGCAAAGAAGTGGTTCAATTCCAGACGAACACTGGCCGGGACGACAGGAATGTGTTAAACGAATCTCTATTCATCGAGACAGTCGATATCGTTGACCAACGTTGCTCGATTCTCACTAGTCGGTTTATTGGCTTGTACCCTCGTCGAACTCGAACCTTCACACGCCTTGGCGGAACGAGAAAGAGGGCAGGGGAAAAAAAGATCCTGTCAGTTCGGGCTCGTTCGCGCGTGTAAACGCTTCTTCCATCGAGTCAGACGAATATTTCGTTCGATAAAATAGCCACCTCGCCACACTTCCGGCACGGACTTAGCCTCGAAACGGAAAGGCAGACGCTTGTTACGCAACGTGTTGGATCGAACAGTTCGATATCGATACCGACCTGTCTAATCTTCTGGCGGATATCGATTACGCTTTGACGTTTATATTAAAACACGTTCGCGCACCGAATGAGAAACATGAGCTGGGGCAGGTTGCTACGTTTTCGGCTGGAAATTCGTCGCGATCGAGCTTACTCAAAAAACGAGGACTTCCGAGATGTTGCTTAAAAATCGGTTACGTTCGCAATTTATCTGAAATTTCTTCTTTCAAGAAAATTCTTTTTGGATTAAAAGTGATGCATACGTGATGGTTTTTCATTTATTTTTGGTGTACTGAACGTTTGTTTAGTCGAAGTTTTCAAATTGTTCGATAAATAATGGTGGACTTTTTCCATTTTAACGATAACATCGAAGATAGGGACTGATTAAATAGTGGTGAATTAAAACGTTGTTGACTTTAAATGTACTGAAAATGTATCGATTATTTTTTTATAAAAACTTGTTGGATCACAATTAATTTCACCCTTTGACATTAGTTATACATAGTTGCATATAATTGATTAAGATAATTAGATATACGTAATTACATTTCTGTTATAATAAAATGTCAAAATACCTCCATATTCTCAGTAATTGCAAAGACAACAAATCTGAAACTCATTACTTCGACGAATATAATAGTTCTAATGTTAAAATAATTCTATACACTCTAACCTCTATAATGACGAAAAATCGACGAAAATAACGAAAATTCCTTTCGAAAAGCCCTTCACTGCCTCTTCTCCCGAAACAAAACCAAAAGAGAGAAAAGAATCATCCGACATGAACGTTTGCCAGCGTTGAGCACATCATCAACGCCGGACAAACGGAATACAGAAACGCGTTATCCAGGAATACAGGACTGAAGTTGTCCCTTCGACCGAGCAAAAGGAAAGCACCCCTTTGCGACGCACGGCGCCGCTGAAAAACTTATCCCAATCTCACTTTGAACCTCCATTTAACCCATGCCTTAAGGAGAATCCACAAAGGGGGCAACAAAAACTCTAGCACCAAATCAGTACCATCCCAACTGTACAAAAAAGAGCAAAGGAACGAACACCTTCTTCATTCTCTATAGAGTGTCACAAAATATTTGCAGGATTTATAGGATCGATTCTAGATATCAAGACGAAGAAAGATGTTCATATACAAAAATGTCTTTTGAAGCATATCTTTCAAGTTATAAATAATTTTTCGTTGAGGGAGAAATAACACTAGCTACGCAAGCAGACACAAATACAAGCTCAGCTCACATCCCAATCAATTAGCAAAAACGTTTTGAGTAGGAAATGGAGCAAAGATTAGAGTCCAGAAATTCTCGGCATATCGACAGACCTCATAATGCGATTTAGTTGAGTTCAAGCTAGCCCTCAGTAAATATAAATAATTAACGATAGTCAGCCGCTGAGCAAGTATCTACGTATATTGTCAACGTTCCATTACAAAACTTACTTATTGTCTTAGATAGACTGTAAATAATCTGGAACTTAAAAAAATTAACAATTTCATTTTAAAAAGTAAAGGATTTATTTCTATGAATTCATTTATCGCAGCTAGATGATATAAATAATAGAAAATTCCATGATGAACTTCAAAAGTAATATTTGTAACATCGTCACCTTTAACTTATTAGCGTGGATAATTGAAAAAAAAGAAAATAGTAAGGAATATAAGAAAAAATGAAATACAGTTGATTAGTGTGACTTTTGAAAAATTCATTCGTATATTTAACAATCATATAACAGTCCATACCCTATGTCATTTATCTACATGAATTTTAAAAAGAAAGGTACGAAGTACAAATAGGATAAAAACGGTTCACCAGCTGGTTCATCAATATCGATATATATGAGCGATATATGACAGTATTAACTGCACCTTTTGACATTTTTGTCAATTTTAGTGCCAAAGCACTCGATTCTTACCTTGTACACTTTCATTGATTTTTCAATTTTTTCTTTTTTTTTTTTGTTTTTTACCAAATTAACCGAGTTTGCAAATGAGTGACTCATATTTCTACCATAGAACAAAGTTGTTTATAACATGCAAGATATCCCTCAGACGACATTTTCCTATATAAACTTTTTCAATGGTTTAGATGTTTAAAATCGATCCTATAAATGTAGAACTCAAAAGTCAGTCAACGTAAGTCAATCTTTCATGAAAAATGACTTATACTACCCCCTTATAAGATGTAAACACCCCTTCGTTGTCAAAACAGTTTAAACATTCTAATAATGACAGAGTACGAATATAAAAGACTAACTTGCACCAATTAACTTCTGAACCATCAAAATATCCCTCACATATTTTGTGACGCTCTGTACATAAGAAGGAACCCTTCGACCTGCCCTCCTTTTACCCTCGTAACATTCGCCGAAGTAGCTGTAGAAGATGGCTGAGGCTGGTGTGTTGTGCCCGGTATGGTAGCAGGTGAGAGGCTGGCGCAACCTCCACCCCCGGAGAATTGTACAATCAGGGAAGAGAGTCGGACAACGGTCAGGGTGAGCTGCGCCGAGAGCGAGTACATCGACCCGCGCACTGCCACCTATGTGCTGCAAGTCTTCGACGCAGACACCAGGCGCCTATTGGCGTCCGCGACTAGCATGACGCCTAGCATGCTAGAGATCACCGATCTACCAGCGGAGAGGAGTTACTCAGGACTGGTTCTCTCGCTGAGGATCATGACGGAGCACGCGATGAGCGACGCCACGGTTCTTCACAGCCCGCACTTTGTTCAGGAGGGTAAGACACAGGAGCATCAACGATACCCAGGTAGGGGCCAGCTAGTGTTCGATTTCGAGTCAGCGTGCGCCATCCGTGGACCACATATAAATTCTGTCCAGAACACTGAGCCAGAACACGATCGTGGTCCAGATCGTCCCTATATTCTCATTGATCTTTCCTTTTCTATCGGGTAATTGTTGTTCTTTCTTTTACTTTCTCATTTGTTCTTTTTACTTTTACAATTGCGGATTGCAATTTGTTTCATTAGTTATTGATTATCGGAATCCTTCTCGGGAGATTGTGTAATATATTTGATGGAAATTTCTGCATTCGGGGCTGAAGAGAATCAATTATTATTTTGTAGAATTTTGGGAAATGTAGAATACCTGGAACATTGAGAAATGTAGACTCTTTGGAAAAATATTTGAATAGTTTTGAAATCATTGAAGTCGTGGATCGTCCTTTTCCTTCCGAAATCTGACTATCCAGTGTTTGTATCATGATCGTTGAAACGTTTTTTTTTTTAATTTGTTGAAATTTATTTCCTCGATCTCTCGAATTTCATTCATTAGTAGTAACGAGGATCATTTTATCGCACTTGTTTCAAAGTGAATAAGGATATTCTTTTTGATATTGTGGACCAGTTGATTCTCGATAAGGATAGATTCTATCTGAAACGCGGAATCTGATTCAATGCTAACCCAACTACCGAATTAAATGTTGAAGTTCTAAATAGTGGACCATCCACTCTGAACTGCTCGTAAATTGAAATCCGATCAGAATTGCGTTCGAACTAGTTAGCCTGCTTGATTTGAATGTTGCGCATCATCGATATCGCAGCTCATCCTATCGATCCTGTTTCGGTGTCCGACCAACGAATCTTCGTTTTTAAGAACCCGATTGTTTCAAGTTTCTCCTGTGAATCACCTTTCTAAAATCTTTTCATTTTATTTTCTTCATTATCACAATAAAAAATTTCTTGTGTTCGAATTCCTCAGTATGTTGTAATTTTTGAGTGACATTACGATTTTTGATATGTTTCACATGTTTGATACGATTCTAAAATATCAATTAATACAGTTGACTGCTAACAAAATATGGCCTTTGCCCTATTGAACAGGCAATATCAGTTAACATTAATCAATTCTTTTGCATAATAGAGACAAATAAAATTTTCTAAGTAAATTCTACAAGTAACAAATCTGATTATTCTATTTGACGTACCATAATAAAATCGCAAAAGAGAAGTAACCTACAACTTGCGACTTTTCGATTCATTAATATCATTAGTTGTAAAATTATTATACAAACGGAATATATCATCAGAAATATTCTTATTTTAACTAATAATATTTGCTTTAACTTCATTCGCTTGTTGTTACTTTTGTTCTTCTAAATAATTTTGTCGAAACATAAAAGCAACAACTCAACAGTTGCGTTAATTAGTTATTACTGAAAGTTAATAACTAGATTGTCAAAAACTTAAACAACACAACGTTAGCAATGGCGAATCTATCACAAAGAGTTTGTCAGATAACAAACTAGTTTTATAAGATTTATTTGATTGCAAACATCAGTCTCGTTATTACATATTGACTTTTACAATTCAGCTTAATCGTTTCGTCACATTCCACAATGTAGCTACCACGAGGATAAAGATTAAAATTATTGCAATTCGATCTGTCCTTAATTTTGTAATTAAAATATACTTCATGAAGAATAAGTGTTCGATACTTTTTAATGGTACTATACCTCACATTTCCACCTCTTTGATACGAATTCTGCAATCATAACCGAGTAGCTCTAGTGTTAAACTCCAAATGCAAAATTTATTACATGTTTAGCTTCTATTCGTGCCGTTGTACCTCATCCAGATATTTCAAATCGGACAGAAGAATTAAATAATCAGACGTCACTACCAAGATAGTCGTTAGTACAAACGGAAATTCACGTTAGCGTACCGCTATCAGTTAGGTCGGTGTTCGACATTGAATCGGCCATGGAGAAAAGCATCACAGTATCAAATTATGCTGTCAAACGTGTCCCCGATAGCTAATCCAGAATTCACGATTAGCCAACATAATCCAGACTTAATCTGGGATCGAGCAGAGATCGGCCGACCAGCCGTTTTAATCATTAAATCATTGGATCATCCTAGGAAATCCGACTGAAAATCTGATCCAAAATTAACGCTCGCCTACGCCGGAATTAACAGAAAACCGAACACCGGTGCTGCGTAAACACGGAATCAACATCATATATAAACTCGTGGAAATGATCAGCAACTTCGCCTCCAGTCAATGTCGACTAACAATAAGAATGTGTGGTGTTACCACGATTTAAAACTAATCTCGATCGATCAGCCGAATAGAATTGAATTCTGTTGTTAAACCGTTGGATCAACTTATCGTATCCATTCCATCGATGGAAACACGATTCAAGATTAATCTCTACCAGTTGATCGCCGATTTAGATCGTTATTGAATTGTTCTAGACTGAAGGATGAGTGGATGAAATGGATTTTGTCGAGATATGTAATAAAACGTGAGGATCGCAGGAAATCGATATGATAAGTCTATTTTTGTAGATTTTAACCATTTCGACTTTCGCCATTCAATATCTAAAAGGGAGCAATACAACGTAATTGAAAAAGGGAATAATGCATCGAGTACAGAAAAGATAGAAAATTGATAAATGATATAGATCAAGGATTTTTGTTATATTACGATCCATACTTTTAAAATGTTCAGGAGGATGGGAAATACAGACTTAATGCAAAAAATGTATTTTTTAGATATACGCTAAAACTTTTATATAAAGACTGTCCCTACTTATATGATCGCCATTATATATACTGCACGAAAGTTAAGCCCTTGTCGTACGAGTATAATGTTATCTCTTTCTAAGAGCAATAAATTTTGGTATCTAACTCTGCTTATACACGGAAACTAATGAGCTTTAAATGACGATATTTTTTAGGGTTGAGGATTAAGATATATTTTAATTTACATTTGTGACAACATTATCTAAGCAAATAAAACAAATACATAATTATGGAAATATGAAAACTAACAACAAATTAATGGCCAGAAAAGCGATATTCATCTTAAGAAATCCACAAGTCATGTAAATATAAATTACTGCATTATTGATTTAAAAAATCTAATCTTAGATATCGATAATCGAATTTTCAAAAAACATTCTTCCTAAATTCTACCAAATCTTCCTAAATATCATAAAGGTATATCTAGAAAAATCCACAAAAATTAACAATATGAACCCAGCCAACAACACAAACCGTCAAATTCCTCTAAACAAAGAAACAAACTAAAGAAGCACAAACTCGTCTGCGCTTTCACTTTCATCGTAACGATTAAGCCATCATCAGTGGATTTACGTGGTGTACGGTGATCAAATTTATAGACGAGCATTAGTCGATGTCGTGTGTCGTGTCACTGGTTATTAAACGGCTCGTAGCCGCGTTAATCGTTAAAGTGAACTATAAATGGGCCGCGAACCTGATTACAAAACGTCTTTCAGCTAACCATGGTTTATGCGCGGCCGCGAATATGCAAATGGACGGGCTCTTTGCAAATTCGTGGCGAAAGGCTCCCGCGTATACATCCTGTAAACGGTTAGTATGTACATAGCAGAGAAGTCGGGAAATTCCTGGTTCCGAGGGACACCGCTAAGACGACCGCGCGTACGTGAGGACCAGCTGTAGAGCGTTCAACCGAAATTGGTCTGCGGCCAAACGCGATCCTCCGCGTCATCGGACTTCAAGAAAGAGATAAAAGAGAAGGAAGAACGGAAGCTCGATAAACTCTCTTACAAAGAGAATCGTGTGCATACGATGGCTCACAAAAATACGCTACCAGCCATAACTAGGTATATAAATATTTATTACATGTCATACGCGTTAGGAGCAGTATTGTCACACTCTTTACAAATAGAATAACTTTTTTAACATTGCAACAAACAATTTGAATTTTTTTGAAAAGTTAAAAGAATTACTGGATGAAGCGTGGAACAAAATCTTGAAAAAATTACAGATTGAAATTGCAAGAAAAATAGCAAGGATTACCTTTTACAATTCTTTTATTTGAGACTGTAATGACAATTTTAAAAATACGTTTTGTAGATTTATGTCATATACGTGCTGAAAATTTCATAGAAATCGATTGATGTAAGAATAAGCAACAGACATCGAAAGATAAACAAGAATGTACATTACGATTAACGGCTGTTTTTAACTGTTTGTAACTCGTAGCAACGTTAATCAATCTCAATGACATTTTCAGCATATATGTAACTGACATAAATCTGCAAAACGTATTTGTTATATTTTCATTACAAGCTCAGATAAAGAAGTTGTAAAAAGTGACTTTTACTAATTTTCTGCGATTCCAACCAATTACAATTTTCTCAAAATTTTTTTACTCGTCATCTAGTAAACTAATCCTTCTAACTTCTCAAAAACCTTCAAGTCATTCGATACATTTCTGAAAAAGTTATTCTGTTTTAAAGAGTGAGCCAATACTTATGTTACTAACTGTATGTATTTATGGGATAGATGGAACAAATTTCGCTTCATTTCATATTTTATTGTGACCTGCATATGAATATGCAAATAAAATAACAAATTTATGATAAAATAATTAGAGACTAAGAGAATTAAATTTATACTTCGTATCGATAGATGTGTTAATACTTATGGTCGGCAGTGTGTTTGAAGACTTACAGAAAGTTTTCACAAATGTATGAGTCAAACTAATCAAATCCTCTTCTTGTATATTTCACACGAGCTTATTAATTTTATTATCTAACATTTGATTCTCAAGAAACGGATAATGCATTGCAGTTGACAAAAATAGCTGTCCGTTTTTAGTCTATTGATGGATGTTTGGTAAAATAACAATCAAATTTGAAAGAATTTAAAAATCCTTTGCAAATTGTTGAGCACTTTTTCAAGAGTAAGAAAAATCGTGCTTGGAATAGATTTAAAATAGTCGCAGTACTAATGAACGATATTTTAACATGTTTTTCTATCTGATAAAGTATCGAGATGAAAATCTTTTTCACGTTTCACGTTCGGATTATTCCGTGATTATTTATCAAAAAAAAAGTAAGAGACCATCGTATTTTATGCAAAGAAGGGGTATCGTTTCAATGGTAAAGGCAAATATACTAAAAAAAAATTGCAGTTGATTTTTCCACCGCTTTATAACTTATAACGATAAAAATCCCCTCCTGGACAAAACGAGACAAAAAACTATCTCAATTTGCATTGTCAAATAGAATATCGTATTTCTGTAGGAAAAAACAATAATTTAGTTATTTAAACAATTTCTCTGATTTTAATTTTGAATGTTACTAAAGTTCGTTCTTCGATTTTAATATATACAACGATCTCGTTGCTACGCGAGTAACCGTACCAGACGGTTAAATTATCCTGTATTTAAAAAGTATTTTTAAAAGAAACAAAGAACCTAAACTACAAGAATATAAAATTGCTTTCGGATTAACTACTTTTTATCCTGGTAATAGCAGAGATGTCACGTCTATGTTGAATCCAGCCTGCTGCGTTTAATATCAACTTAGAATCACAGAAGCAGAACAAGAGGGCTACTCGTTTAGAGGAGTTTGTAAATTTAAGTGGATTCTGATTAATCTCGAACTTGAGTGCGAAGCGTAGTTCTGGACAGTGCATCTGAATCCCAGATTCATTGCTGACGTAACGATAATTCACGATCTCTGCAAACACGTCGGGCCACCTCGGTGTAATCATGTTTTAACGCGAAAAACTGTGCTGAACCTCGTCACGTTTCTATCGTAAATTGAAACGATAGTCCCTGTCTAAATTAAGAGTATTGTAAAAATAACAAGCTTGAAATAAGCAATACGATCGTGTAGAATTAAATTGGAAACGTGCAGTTCAATTTTACGTGAACGATGAGAGTTATTTATTCTGATAAAACTTCTGACGACAAAACGACGGACAAAGACTTCTGTGACAAACATAGAAAGTTTGAAACACAATCTTACAAAATTATTTGTTGATCGGGTAGATCCAATTATACCCGTAACAAGAAATACATATCACCGATGTCGATAAGTTTTTATTCGAGATACAGTCGAAATTTATGTAGCTGTAATACTTCAAATTTAATTCAATTTCTATTGAACGTATGTTTATCTGAAATCGCAATGTAACATAAATAATGGTGAATTCTGAGGCAAGAAAACAGAGTTCGTAACAGCATCGCTTTTTCGTAATTTTCAATTTACAGAATTAAATATACTTTTCTAAAATTGAGAATTTCCTCTGTCGTGTATGGTTTCAACTCCTTCGCTTTTTTGTACGTAAACGCATAATTTTTTAGATCGAGTGAGGTATGAATCGCTAATCGGACATTCCATACGGAACAACTAGACTGTGAATAAAATTCAAAAATGAAAAATTCAAACAATGTATTTTTTTTAACTATATCCATAAAAATATAAATTTACGTAAATACACGTAGTTTAGTAATAATAATCTAATAAAGTATTTGTTACATATTTCAAAATTTCATTGGTTATTCAATGAAAAATTGGAAAAGAAAAAAGAGAAAACTCAATTTCGTCTATCTTCCGATCCATTTCGAACGTTAACGCGACGATCGATCCGGAATAAACTGAATCGGCTAATTGGCGGTTGGACGTCCACTTACATGGATCAACTCGATCAACTGAGGACCGCATGGCATAGACACGAACACGAGCGGACGTGGCAGTGTTACATCGGCGTACAGATATAATCGATTAATCCGAAATTAGCTGGATCGGTTAATTCGCTGGAGGCAGTTGGCGTCGAAACGAAATCGACGTTTCCAATCGGCCGCTATTAACGTCACTATCTCTCAATATATTCCGTAGAACGCAAAACGAAACTGAAGCGACAGAGAAAATAATCCACCTCCCAAAAAAGGAAAAAAAACGAAATGACAAAAAGTAGAAAGAAGAATAGGAAAAATTAAAATAATTGAGTGACGGATTTTCACGTTTAAGATCCCTAATTATTCCAAATTTCTTTCATGATCACCTTTCTGAAACTCATGCATTTCTTCCCTTTTATTATCCGAGTAAAGAATTTTCTATATTTAACTATCAATGACTTCTAAACGATATTCGAATTTTGTATTTCAATTCTAAAATCTTAATTAATCTTTATATTCACTGCTGAATGCATGTTTCTTTCATGTCTTTATTTTTAAAGAGCCAATTATTTAAATTGAAATTTCTATTAATTAATCTCTAATATATTTATAATATAATTTATATTTATTATAACATTCTTGTTTATGACTATCTTCTACTTATTCGAGCCTCTCTTGCACAAATCAACTAAAATTATTAATGAAACTTTGCAAGTCGCAAGTTATAAGTTCGGAAGATTACTAAATTCTTTCGTATAACAAATATCGCAATAAAGCAAATAGAATTTTAAGAGCAAAATTTTAAAAATACCAAAGCAAAGTGCCAATAGAAATGAACTGTCTGTCAAAAAAGGACGAAAAGAAGACGATAAAAAGAAAAATAGGAGAAAGGGGAAAAGAGGGAAGAAAATTTAGTCAAAATGTCGATTGGGATTCGCACGATGGAAGTCGACTTACCATTTGAAAAGTTTCAAAAAGTGACAACACCATGGGAAAGGGTTGAAGCGGAAGTGCCTTTACGATCGCAATCCCGAAAGCGTACATTTTTATGACCCTGTCACGAACGTGTCACGAGCCTTTTCTCATTCTTTCGTACTATAATGTCTATCTCTTTCTTTCGTAGCATAATGACTATCGCTTTCTGTCGTATTATGATGTCTATCTCTTTCTGTTTCGACTGTGCCCCGAAAACTTGGTGGAAATCTGTCCGTACTTTTAGAACGTCATCATTTATTTGACGCGTTTCGTTCATTCATTTGTCGAGGTAGCGGTGCACTGAATGGTCCATTTTCGTCCTTCCATCCTATTGTCTTGAAAATTGGTGTTGTTGTTCGAGGGGAAACGATTTCCACTGCGGAAACAGAGGAGTTTTTCTGGAGAACAATTTCTGTGGGCTTCTTCCCTTTGGAGACGTTGCAGGAAAAAATTTCAAGCTTGTCTCCTCTGTTCTTGTTCGATAGAATTGTCGTGTAATTTCTCTTATGTATCGTTTTATATGAACCTCATAGAAGCCAAACTGATCAGTACTCCACTTTTTCATTAGTTTACGATTTTATTAATACACGATTAACATTCAACTATCAAAAGAAATATTTTCGCTTCAATAAGTTCATTTATCGCAAGAAGCTGATACAGATAATGATTATATTTCAAGACATTAGAAAACAGTGTTCGTATATGACATCATCGTTTTCTCATACTTTTCAATTTATGAAATGCACCAGTGTGGCTTCTGAACGGTTCATATAATGCTACTCAATTCAGCTATATTATTAGGTTATTAACAATAAGTATATTATCTGCGTTTTATCTGTGATTCTCAAGAGTACCAACTTCAGAACAATCTATAAAGCTCTCATGCTCTATCAGCTAGGAAACTGCTCACAAAGAGTGTCAGTCATAAAGGTGACGATTTTCTAAATAAAAAATAAAACTTTCGTTTTCCTCTATAATAGAGTAAAAAGGCTAATTCATGGAGTAATAGAATGTAAAGGAAATTGGAGCACACGGTGACTCGTGGAAAGAACAGTAGAGAAATAGGTGTTGAACGGCATACCACTATCACGAGAAATAGATATGAGATATTCTCTGCTTGCAACGTGCCGAGCTTTCGCTTCTCATCGTAGATCTGTGTTTCACCTGCCTCTCTGTAGATACCTTGGCCCTCTGACAGTTTAATTAATATTATCAATGAAATTGTACAAAACCACAAGTTGTAAATTATCGATATCAATTAGTGCCAATAATAGCGCACAATAAATAATATGCAGAAATAATAAAACGGTGCAAATAAATTTGGTAATAAAATTGTTAAAGTTCTGAAATAGGGGGAGCCTATTTTTCTTTGTTAAAATCGAATATATTTAAAACTATTTATGCGATAAGAGCATGTAGTTTACAACTTGTCATTTGTATGTTCGTTAATATTATTAGTTTATAAATTATCGTGCAAGAAGGCCGTTGTCATTGCATGCGAATCGTGAAGTCTTGCTACGGTAATTCTAATGTAGTGTGGAACAGGCTTAGATGACGCACAGCTTCTTTTCACTGCCATAACGAACATTGTGATGATGTTGGACAAGGTACTAAATTAGTTTTTAAAACGTATATCGTCAGCACTGAATCTACTTAATTGATTATGATTAATCAGTGAATCAGCCTGTATATTGTCGGATTCGTTAGCATATTTCTTGTATATTGAAATCTTAATGAAATTTTTAATTTAGTAGAAAATTCGTCTAATGAAATCTCAACAAATATTTTAACACGATTGTTGTTCATAGATCTTTGTACCTTTCCGAGAATACATATTCTAGATTGATTTTAAAAGCCTTGATGTTACGATAATAACTTTATCTTTGGATTTCATAATCTAGATATCAGTAGCAGCATTCGTTACGATACTTTCTTAACAAAGAATATTAGATAAGAAACACTATTACGTAGGAATGGAATGTTTACATGGAATGTCTATTTCAAATATTTTGTATTCGAAGGAAGTAGAACAGAATTCCTGAAATACATTAAAACATGACCATACGCGCAATCCAAAAATATATAACGCGATCCCAGTGTGAAATATTTGTACGCTAACGGTTTTGCTTATTTTAGACTGAAAACAGGAGTATTATCGTCGCGATCAAGAACGACGATCAGCCCTGCGATGATATTTTATTTATACAATTGTCGATGGCTAAATACGAAATCCATTGGACCATGGTTAATCATTCCAGTACTCGTTTATTATAAAGATATTAGTCCATTATTAACTGGAATGCGAAGGGAGAACATAAATCAAATCGAAACTCGAAATTACACGCACAAGTGAATCACGATGACGCTTCAATGACCTTTTTTGCATTTTTTACGCCAACCATTTTTTATTTTACAATATAACAATTCGATTTCTCAACATGTAGTTTTGTTGTGAAACGAATCAGAATAGTATTTTTGTATACAGCTAAAATTTTATCACTCTGTTATTATAACGTGTGTATAGTAACTATAATAAATCTTCTCTAACACTAACTATTCTTTACCAGAATAAAGGAACGGTACACTGTTCTCCGATAATATTAATGTCATAAACGAAGTTTCATACACAAAAAAGATATTAAACAACCGAAGAAACTGATCTCCAGAGTGCTCGAATTTCACTATATCCAAATCCAAAAAAAGGAACGCGAATAATAGTTTCGGAGGAAAGAATATAGATATGTATGCGTATATGAAAATCGTATGAAAAGCTACACAAGCTATTTGCTAAATAAGTACAGCTTTAGACGATTTCACCATTCTTCTGACTATAATGTGTCTGTACTACTTGTCTGACCAGATCTAGCTCTCTACTTAACCAAGGAGATCTATTCCAGTGACATCTTTATTCTACTAATCTAACTGGAATCAATCTTACTCCATTGCTTCTTGTTCTCATTTATTACCCAGATAATCAATTAGTCTTCTGTTTAGATACTAATTCTCTTTCCAATTCATCTAACCCTTCCAACTCGATTACATTTAAAATTAAAAGCGGTTAGTCATAGACTTGTAATTAGAAGAATTAAATCTCAGATATATCAATAGCTAAATCATTTTTTTAATGATTATATTGCTACGATAAATAAAATTTTATAAAATGAGAACTTCTAATAAAATCTTCAATGAAATTATTTCATTCCCAGTTCGAAGTAAATATCTCAATTTTTTATGAGATTTTATTCTGAATAAAATAGTCATCAATAAAGTTCAATGACAATAAGTTTCTAAATTCGTGTGACAGATCATCGTTGAGTCGGATTCCATCACCAATCACGAAAAACGTGTATTTCATAAATGATCCTAAAAATCCATAAAATCGTATCCACGACAACAATAATGGAAAAATTTCATTTTCAACGGTTGTAATCGCGAGGAGAGACATTTATGAGTGTCTCAAGAAGCAATCCTTTCGTCCCCCGAACAATGAGATCCCGCGAAGAAAAGGAAGAGAGTAGGAAGACTGATGGTACTTACCATGATTTCCAGCTCTGACACCGGTGATGCTGTCGCTGTCTGGACCATTGCTCGGTGCGGTGGTCGGAGCAGCGGCGGGCCTTCTACTCGTGATCTTTGTGATAGTTTTGGCTGTGAGATTACGGTATCGACCAAGGACTCAGGAGGACAAGGATTCTCACGACGACGGCGGCATGGCGAATCTAGCCGCGTCCGGAACCGGCAGTTCCTCTCCACGTGATAAATCGTCGACTCTGCCTCTCAACTCTGACAGCATCGAGAGCTTCGAGAAGGACCCCGATATAATTCCTCATGCTAATGGTAGGTAATTTAATAAGCGCTGTATTTTAACCAAAGTTGATGATGTATGTGATTATCGGTTAGCACATTGAGGAACTTCCAACCATTTGATTCTTCGATTATAATATCTATATGGTTACTAAAATTGTATGACAGGTGATGTTCCCTGAAACCTAAAAAGGAAATGAGAATTATTATACACATTCTTTCTACTGAAAGAATGACTAGATTCTAACTAGCGAAGAAGTACACTATAAGATG
The DNA here is from genome assembly GCF_000188095.3 of Bombus impatiens. Taxonomy (NCBI): domain Eukaryota; kingdom Metazoa; phylum Arthropoda; class Insecta; order Hymenoptera; family Apidae; genus Bombus; species Bombus impatiens. The sequence continues at coordinate 143,596 of NT_176578.1, forward strand.
GGATGCCATATATCCACGAGACAATTTATTTTGGATACATACAAAGATACAAATGAAAATATTATAAAATGAGAAATACTATAATCTTCTACTGCAAATTAACGATGTAAAAATGTTACGAAAATTTAATGGTTATGAATTAATAATTGATTTCAGGGTTAACTAGACATAGTTTTATACTAGATCTAATTTTATACCCATTATTTGTTTAATGAGTTTATGCGTTTAATGAGTTTGTTTAATTGATCAATACAAATGTGCAAAAATTCGAGTGTCGTTTCATTAAGAACTCAATAGGATTGAACAATTAAAAACCAATTGCTTTGACGATACAGCAAAGAGCTATTACCCTCAGTGCATTAACAATCATCTTGAACTCTATATTGCCACAGAAAATTCTTACGCCGAGCTGTGCAAGGGCACTTCACCAAGATATGTGTTACACCAGCAACGAACGGATGCAAGTACTTTTACTAACACAAGCAATGTGAGTACGAATTTCATCAATTGAAATATAACACTAGATGCATTTACCTATACATGTACGTAATACATACCACATAAACAAAAAACTAACATCGAATATTTTGAGATTTGAATTAAGAAACTTCAATAACTAATGTTTTCATATCTGTTAGTTTCAACTTTGTGCCAAAATAAAGCAAAATCTTTTACTTGATTAAAAAATCATGAGAATAATATATCACTCATTTTATAATTTTTTATATCTTAATCTTTCTTTAATTTCAACAAATAAGAAGACTCCTAATATTTTAACGATAACTATAGTACAATGTTTAAATAATAAAATACGCATGATTCTTTTATATTTTCCTTAAATTTAAGAAATTATGAAAATAACTCGAACAAGTTAACATGGTTAAAATACTATAGGAATAGGAATTTTTTGTAACCGTAATGTATGGGACATGAAATAACATCTCCTTGTTAAAGTTTCCCTTAAATTCTTTCGCTAGAAATGTCAATAAATAGATGCAATGCTTAAAAGATCAAATTTCTTATTGTTATAATCATTTAGTTATACTACTACTCTATTCTATCTATCTGTGAATTAGCATAATCGATAATGAGCTATCGCTCTGGTTTTGCAGGGATCAGAGCTAACGTACGCCGAGCTGTCGCTCCGTAACCGACGAATACCTCCTAATTGTTATCAGCCAGTACAAGTATCCAATATTCAGCGGCCTCAACTGCTAGCCATGTCGACTCTGACGCGTAGGCAACCAATCCAGGAACCAACGATTTACGCGCAAGTCGCCAGTCATTCTAAGCCGATTTATGTACCACCCCCACATCCGTACATGAGTCGCACCAACGACGAGACCACGGTAGAAACTCCATTAATCGGACATGACAATAAGGTGACGACGATTAATAGACCTATCCTACCATTTGTTTCTGAAAATGAGTACGATTCGATGCAATCACTTGTGACTCTTCCATAATTTGTTAATATTGCATTGATAATAAAAATTGGAGGCTCATTAGAATAAAAGTCTACAATTGGTAATTATATAATAAGTTTAAAATCAAGTATAGTCGATCGAATTGGAAAATAATCATACACATTTTCGGAATAATTTCAATCTATAACTAGAGTGCGGATTTTTACGCATTTATGGAAAATTCAAATATACAAAACTACACAAAATGTACTTACTATACAAAAATATAAAAAGTATCTAAAACAAAGTACTCCTTCTACTATTTAAGGAATGAAACAAATTTTTATTTAGATTCCATTTATATGTAAAAACGTTTGCGGTCTAAATATAATCACGTTATAATAAATGAAACTAATATATAAAATTATATAAAACTATATAAAAACTATATAAAAAACTATATAAAACTAATATAAAGTATCAAAAATACGTTACCCGTTATAATACATATTTAACTTTAACTTAATTGACTTATTATTACTTAATTTACCCTCTCTTAGCTTTGTTACGACTTCTTTAGTTACGCTCGTAAAAATTTGCATAAATATCCGTAGTCTAACAATAATCGTATCTCCTTATCTAATAAAATTTCAAACAGTCTGATATAACACACATAATATTGTATTTACAAAAGCTTTCTATAATAAATCTTTAGATACTTCTGTGAGTCACTGTGAATGTTTCCTTGAATTAAAATGTTTCATTCTGAAAAAACATAGTCCTCATAAATTTCAATATTTTCATTTAAGACAGTCACCATTAAAACCTTCTTCTGTTGATGACAAGACACTTCTTCTGCATATCGACGATATAATCCTATAAGAGGAACGAATCTGTAGAATTTAATCACTTAATTTTTAAATAAATTAAAACTGCAGTTTGTAAAATTTACTTGAATTGAAAATTTACTTAAATTAAGATTTAATGAATGAATGATTTTGTTCACAGATCACCACGATCACCCAATCTGGTACCTCAATATGGCGTACCGACACGCCGCCAGCTTCAAACGCACCAACGACATGATTCTAAAACACGATCAAAGCAACATTCCGCTCTTATACACGTTTCTCGACGCGCTCTTTAATTATAAAAAAGAAAGATAAGTTAACCTCTTTAATAAGAGAAATAAGAAAAAGAAACCAAAAGAAAAAATCGAGGAGACGACGTTCCGCGTAGCTCGTTTGCGTGGAACGTGTACGATATGTATTATTGTTAAACTTTCTCGTACATATGTTACAGAAGGTATTTATTAAACTATGAACGATGAAAGATGAAAGTAATTTAACAAAGGAAAAAAAACATACACATATACAAATGTTTGCGTGAAGTATAGTACGAATATATTATATATGCTTTCCGAATGATTTGTGATAGAGTTGTTATGTAAATCGAGCGAGAACGATCACGATTTTTCGATATATCATCGGAATATCGTGATTCTCGATACATCTTTCGAATAATATTCTGTTTGGCGGGTAAAACAACAGACGGCGCAGCGATCGGCAGTAATGGTTCTAATGATCGAAGAGCGTGAAATTGGCGGGCCCTATTGAACCGTCCGTAAAAGAAACAAAAGAAAGCATAAAGGCATCAAAGATTTGAAAAATCTCGCAAAATGTCAAGTTTAAGAAAATTAAAAAAAATGTTATGTTCTCGAAATTCAGAAATTTCAGCAACTTTTATGATTCGAAGCTCTGAATAATTCATATAAATAACTTACGAAAACATTAATTATGAATAAAACGATATAAATTTATTTATATCTAACCAATAATAATCCAATTAAGTGTGTGTTTTTTAGACTTTAAAATCGTTTCATTACAAATTATTAAAAACTTAATTTGTTGGTTTCTTTGTTAACATTTTAATCCCTGACAAAATAGATATTTCTTACTAGAGAAGAAAACGAAGCGAAATGAGATTTCCGAGTTCCAAGAGTTCCAAGACTTCGCGAAGTCTTTAGATTCTAATCTTGCGAATCTCAAAATGAAATTTTGTCCCATCTCAAGTTTTCTTTTATTGTACACTTCGATTTAATTCGTAAGTATAACGCGTTGTCGTTTGCGATGCCATGAACGAAGTACTACAATCAAAACGATGAACATTCAATTGTCCTTTTTTCCTTTTTCTTTTTTCCGTTTAGCATTTTCTCAGAGTAGAAATGCGGTAGAACTACGATGATGATAATGATGATGATGAAGATGATGGTGAAGATGACGATGATGATGATGATGCCGATGACGATGATGGTGATGATGACGATGATGACGACGATGATAATGATGATGATGCCGGGGATGATGATGACGATGATGTCGATGATGATGATGGCGATGGTGATGGTGATGCTGATGGTGATGATGATGATGACGTTGATGATGATGATGATGATGATGATGATGATGATGATGATGTTGATGATGATGATGATGATGATGATGATGATGATGATGATGATGATGATGATGATGATGATGATGATGATGATGATGATGATGATGATGATGATGATGATGATGATGATGATGATGATGATGATGATGATGATGATGATGATGATGATGATGATGATGATGATGATGATGATGATGATGATGATGATGATGATGATGATGATGATGATGATGATGATGATGATGATGATGATGATGATGATGATGATGATGATGATGATGGTGGTGGTGGTGGTGGTGGTGGTGGTGGTGGTGGTGATGATGATAATTATGACGATGATGACGGTGTTGATGCCCATGATGATCTAGATGATCTAGATGATCATGATGATGATGTCGATGATGATGATGACATATATACATATATTAAGCATTCGTCGAAAGTTAAGACGTATCGAGGTGTTTTTTCGCAGCTTAATTATTTATTGTTGGACATAAACAATGCGAAAATTTCCGTGTACAGATTTAGATAAATGCGGTGTTATTATAACGATGTTATGTAATCATGATTAGAATTTAAAGATGGAAAAGAGAGATACAGAAATTTGAAGATTTTTCAAGTGATATAATATACGCATCTGTTGATTATATTAGACTCATTCTGTATATTCGATCGTTGCTCATTTTCGAAGCTTTAACCGTCCTTAATGGGAAGAAATGTTTCTTTTTTTCTTAAATGTAATAATTACCCGCTACTTACGTACTAATCTTTAATTAGCCTAATTTAGAGAATGTTTAATTTAGAGAACGTTATATGGTAAGGTGATCGTATCCTTACATTAAATGGAAAGAGAAGTAAGATGAAGATATAGAAGGGATACCGAGGACTCTTTTTCATTTCCTTTAAGATCATTAGAATTTTATGTATACAAACTCTATCACAACCAAAGTACCAGTTTTTAATAACAAAGTATGTGTTGAAGATAAATTAAATTACCGTTATTAGATATTAATTCGATTTCTGCTGTTTAAACATTAATATTAATAATATTTTATATCGATATATTAATATTAAGTCTTAATTTTATAAAGATATATGTATTAGCTTTATATCAATTTTATATTTTTGTATTAATTTCATATATTAAGTTTCTATTTACTTTTCGTGCTAATTTCGCACGAAAGTATTTTCAATGATTTATATTTTTAAACAAATATCTACTTTTATTTTATATTTACTATGTATTATGGTAGTATTATATTTTAACCTGCTTAGGAGTATATATATATATATATGTAAAACGTGAGATATGATCACCCTACATTTTAGATGAATTACCGGAGGAGGGTATGCATATGTGAAAGGAGAAAGAGTGGTAAAGCATAACGGGAATAAAATTCTCGAACGTTTTGTTGAGTTTTCTAGGGATACGTGTTTAGAAGACTGAGAATAGAAAAAGGAAGAAGAAGGAACAAAGTGTGTAAAGTTTATATTATGTAGTACGTGCCATATAATTGCAATTGAAAACGTGACGCACCAAAGTGATTCCAAGTTATTGCATATCTGGATAATATATGCAATAGTTAATAATCTTGTGCCCACGGACTTTAATTGAAGCTCATTTTACTCGAAGCAATATGTTGTGCTTCGCGTTTCTGTCTTTTATAATTAAATGAACCATTTTATTACGCTAATTTTATGCGCGAATTTTATTTTATTACGCTGTGATTACGCTGCTATCACAAAAATTGTTGTGAACGACACAGAGAAAACATTCCATTACCACATACTATACGTTTCTTTATAGGTTGACGATTCAAGTTCGAAAAAGAAACACAATTTTTTAACGTAGGAAGCCGAATTGAAATGTTTTTCACAGCTCGCGTTTCTCGCAAACGACTATCGATAAATGTAGTGTTATAATCATTAGCGTTCTACTATTACCATTATTTTAGTCAATGACACTTTGCATCTATTATGTCCTTAATATCCAATTAAACATTTTCTTCCATTCGATCGATTTTGGATTATATCGTAAGCTCGATTCACAATACGAATTTTATACCATTTTTATATAAATCGAATAATCTGGCCAGGAGTGTTAAACAAGGTCAGATACGTTTACGAATATTATACGGTTACACGCGCTGTTTAATCTTCATCTCTGCGTAACTTCTTTTCGAGATAGCGTGTGAATAATAATGTAAAATAAAGAAACGGTCGCCGCCACGGGTTCAAACTATGATTAAGCCGATATTCGTTTAATAGACATACGTGTTTGAAAAACGAACATGTTTGACTCCTCTGACCGGCGGTAAAATGAACTGTTTACCAGCGAAATTTTCTTAATAATCACGAATTGATCAGGGTTCTTGAATAAGCGCATGTGAACAAAAATTGACACTTTCGAATGTTCTTTAATGCTATCGAATGGTTCGCGTATGCGAGATAGAGATAACGAATGAACATAATGGTGGTAAACAAAAGAAGAAAGACAGAAGTAGAATAAATGGCAAGAAAGCGACAAACAGTGGAAGAGAAAAGAAAGAGAGAAGAACAAATATTCAGTATTTTGTCAAAAATTCATATTACCAGTGTAATAAAAGACTTTGATATATTATTAGAATGCGTTGTAGGTATTACAGAATGAATTTAAATATGAATATACACGACATACAAGCATACGCATCTATAAACGTGTGTATGTATGTGTATAAGAGATAATTAAGATCTTATAATTTTAAATGACTTTTAATATAGGTTTACTTGTGTAAAATAAGAAAAAAAAAAATAATTGTGCTCAATAAATTTCAATAAATAACGATTTTGCCTATGCCAATAACGATTATTATTGTAATTATTTTTGTATAGAGAAGTAAGGATATTATCTAAATATTATAACTACATTACAAATATAATAGTGATTACAGCATATGTGTAATAAAAGTATTTAACATTGCATGTATTTTTCTGTAATATCCTGCGCAACATCTTGGGCACCGATTCTTTCTCAATTCTTATATCACATTTTGCTATTACTGCTTTTATTTAAACATTCAAGACACACCGAAAATATTTATAATTTCAAATCTAATCTATTTATTTTTCTATGTCTAAATATGTATTTTTAGGTGCTTTCATTGGCTATGTAACAATTCCTCATCTGTGGCAGCACCGCAAAATTTAATTACTTCTAACATCAATGCGATGTCCCCTATACAGGAAGGTTAATAACACTGATGTTACATGGGAAAATACCCATAAATAAAATAAATATTTTATCGCGTCTTATGTCCTGAAACGTCTGAAATGCCGACCTCGACAAAAATCAATGTATTTCTTATGTCACGGACGAGGTACAGAATAGCAATAGACGTAACATGCAATGCTTTTTCGTGTTCCACGTTTCGGGGATCAACGGAACTTCTTACCATTTGTACGCCCATATCACGTACGATGTTATTGATTCAATATAGTAGTGTTGATTTGGATTAAAGCTAAAATCTTATATGGAATTATAAATAAAATATAAAACAGGATATCCTATAATCACAATGAAGTATAGATTTCTTTACTTCTACAATATTTCAGATTAGACACACTATCACACAATATATGTATTACTGTACAGCAATAGTTCATGTTTTTCTTCTTGCGAGACATTGAACGAACACCACGAGCTTATCATATTTGTCAATCGCTAACAATAACCGTTTTATCGCTCCATTGCCTGCCGAATTAGGATATTATAGCGGCCGCGCCTATTATGGTGATTATTGTGTCCGGAGTGTTAATAGTGTTCGACCGTATTCGCAGGGAGATGTATTTGCAGTATAACGCGTCAATGAGAGTCGTAAATTCTCGTCTCGATACGATAATGGACCTCACAAATCAGCCGATCCCCAATTTCGATTAAGATAGTAAAGGTAATTTGAATGATATTAACACTGAGTCAACAATTATAATATCACTATTTATTTCCAACAACTTCTGAATACTACGAATTCTACGAATGTTGCGTGTGATAAATGTAGGAGTGTTTTTACTGAAGAGTAGATAGCAAATATTTTTTTTTTTACCGAAGAGTTGTTAGCAAGTGATGTTCGGTGACGGTGATGTCGAGAAGGAAAACTAGTGATGGGTGCTGGCTGCCCCCCCCCCCC
>NT_176578.1:152433-169956 GCF_000188095.3 Bombus impatiens
TGCCCCCCCCCCCCGCACCAACAGTCGCTCGCGGGTGGAAGCGGCCTTCGAATATCGTACATGAGAAAACCCGCTTATCTCATGTTTGGCCATAATGAGTAATAACTCAAGGGAGCATCTCGACTTGAAGTATGCATTGTATCTTATGACGGCAATTAATGGTTCCTTGGGATTATTGCGTGCCCGAGCAAATATGTTTAAACAGCTAGTGATCATCTTGACCGAACAATGGATTAGAATATATGGTTGGATCACGGGACGTAACAAGTAGAGTGTCAAAAATTGTTAATAAAAGGACTTTCCTTTGCGTGATCCGTGAAACTGCACTCATTACCAGACAACCATTGTACATCCTCGTCAGGATGGTTCCAGCTATCCAAGTTGAACGTTTCAAACAAAACATACTCCGTTTTTGATGCCGTAAGACGCGCACGTTAAATCTCTTACCTTACATATGAAAACAATAATTTAGAACAGTTCATCATAGTCCTTGACTTATCTCCATACCTGTCTGGGATATCCTGACAACGAAACGTGCGTTCTACACACTTTGTTTGATGGCAAATGCTACACACATTAGTTTCTTACCTTAGACATAAAGACAGCCCCGTTCATTTGAACTCTGCACCTGTCTGGCGTATTCTGATAACGAAATGCGCGCAATACTCCATTTTTGACACCGAATGGTACGTAAGCTTCTGACATTAAGGCATAAACAGATTGCCGCGGATTGCAATTATTTAAAATGGTTCATTGTAGCACTCTAGTTCGCACATCTCTGCACCTGTCTGAGATATCCTGACAACGGAACGCGCGTTCTGCACACCTTTTTTGACGTCAAATGCTGCACACATTTGTTTTTTACATTGGATTTATATCCAATGTACTTTATTCATACAAAGTGTCAGAGAAATGCAACTATCCGGAATACTTCATTGTAGCCTTGGGTTTCACACACCCCCGCAACTGTCTAGACTATGCTGATAACGAAACTCCCCTTCTACTCCGTTTTTGACGTCGAATGTTACACACATTGATCTCTTACTTTAGGTATGAACATAATATCTATTTGTCACACAATAATTACATGGGTCTTTACCAATTTGACAGTACCATTCATGACGCAATATCTTTCTCTCACAGAACGATTACATAGATGGTTACGAAGGTTATGTAATAAGCTGTAGGTTATAGTCTAGGTATATCTATTTTATAATAACTAAAACACATACGTCCCATAATGTCCCTATCATGTCCCATGATATTCCTGCGATATCCTATGATGTCCCATGATGAATTATTAGTCTAGATCAAATCACCCATAGATTTCAAAAGAAAATTTGTATGATCTAGAATCTAGAATGTGTTGTGTTAACATAGATCTTAGATTAGCATCGCTTTGCAATGATTAATGAACAAATACAAAAACTTATCGAATCTAAATTCATTGTCACCAACATCTCAATTATCTCGTCGCCGGTATTACTTGTTAAACTCTGTAGTAATTACATTTGTATCAGTAAGATATCATCTATAGTACATAACAACGATGGCCAATTCACGGGCAGATCTATTATACGCACCTAACTGTAATGATAACCCGTCATATATATGTCGGAGATGAAAGGACATCGGAGCCTTCCTTCTATAACTTCGGGAAAACCCCTTAACACCGTAATCTAGATTCTACCATAGGCGTAATTAAACAATTGCCGTCATTCAATCCGATTGTATTTGTTCGAGATTTGTGATAATGGGCTTGGGCTCGAGGCGACAACCAGTCGCCGAACGTAGCCACGGTTAGGGGGCGAACGTTTTTACCTAACAATGGTATGGAGTAATTCTATAGCTCTCCTTAAAAGAAATAGTTGTAGCGGCACGCGACAGTAAACATTTCAACGGTTTCTGTCCCGTGGCTCGCTACACGCAGACCCTATCGGGTATGATGGTTACCAGATGCCGATGCATCTCCACAGTACATGTTTAGCTAGCCTGAGGGCCGTTATAAATATTAAGATTTAGTTATCTAAAGTCCTCCAAACAAACAAACAGTCTTTGCCCAACTACGAGAAGATAGGGGAGATCTATTTTTTTAACGAACGACGCTTCCCGTTAGCAACTTTCCCTCAAGGAGGGCCAGCATCTTTTTCTAACCACCAACATGGAAATTCACCAATTAACAGCAACGTCAATTTCCCTCGCTTTTCCGAACGAAGGCTATCCTCGACGAATCCGATGATCTCGTGCCCTTAGACACACCCCATTATAGTTTTTCCTCTGCAGCGTCACCGTGCCGGAGAGACACTCTCTCGTACGATCTCATCGACGATTTAAGTAACGTTCTACGAGCACTGATTATTCCACGTTTTAATATAAAGTCCAACTCAGAATTTGACGGAAAGTCAATTCGCTGTCCCGTTGACCGCGGATTCGTTATCGAATCTAGGATCATTGTCATTAGCTCCTCGAGTATCTAATTACCACGGTTACTTGTCAAATTCTGCAATAATCGTATTTGCACTAGTCAGTGTCTTCTCTATTGCACAACAACAATGTGTAATCCAAATTAAAATTCGTTTCACGCCCCTAACCCCAAACATAATGTGAACCCAACATACATATATATGATATGTGTATATGTCGGAGATGAAAAACACCGCAGCTTTGGAATTTTGGAAATCCAGAGTCTACCATAGCTGTAACTAAACAATTGTAGTTATTCAATTCGATTGTAATTGTTCGAGTCTTGCGATAGTGAGCTTGGGCTCTAGGCGATCGCCAGTTGCCGGACGAGGCCGCGGTCACGGGATGAATGCTTTGTCTGGCAGAGGTATGGAGTAATTCGATAGCTTTCCTTAAAAAGGAAATAGTGGTAACACTCGACAGTAAACATTCCAACGGTCTCCGTCCCGTAGCTCGCCACTTGCAGACCCTATTCTTCGAGTAAGATGATTGCCAGATGTCGATGCGTTTCTGCAGTACATGTGCAGCTTTCCCTCGAGGGCGGCTAGCACCTTTTTTAACCACCGATATGGAGATTGACCAATTAGCAGTAACGTCAATATCCCTCACCTTCCGAACGAAGGCTTTCCTCGATGAATCCGAGGATCTCGTGTCCTTAGACACACCTCATGTAGTTTTCCTGTGTGGCATCATCGGGACGGAAAGTCATTCTCTCTTGCGATCTCATCGGCGAAAAGAGTAACGCCTTATGATCAGTGAATATTAACAAAGAGTCCGACATAGATTTTGTAAGCACGTACATCTATCATCCCGTTGACCGCGGATTCGTTATCGAAACTAAAGCCATTGTCACTAGTGTCGCGAATGCCTAATCGCCATGGTTGATTGTCAAGTCGGTAGTATCCATACTTGTGTTAATAAACCGTACCTTTGTTATACCATAACGATGGCTAATTCCAATGAAGATTTATCAAACGCCCACAACCCTATTCCCGATGCTACCCCGACATATATGATATATATGTAATATCGTGATATAATATATGTTTACAGAGGAATGGATGATACAGATGTTAATTGGACAGAAAAGACGATTGTTGTTCAACCTGAACTATTCACGCCAAACGTACAGAAAGCAGCACAACTAAATGATTAGAATACGACTCGACTCTCACAAAACGCAATCAACACTCTCTCGGTAACGCCACTCGCAAGCTCTGCTTCCCGACTCGCACGCTGCTTCTCCGCTCGCACGCTGCTTCTCGACCCGCACGCTGCTTCCCGACTCGCACGCTGCTTCTCAACTCCGCGTTGCAGCATTGATGCGTTGATGGACCCGACGGCGCCTCGGCTCTCGCGACATTGTTCATGGTTCGCCCGATATCTCTTAGGCTTTTCGTCCACGATACTACATATATGTATGTTGAGTTCACATTATGATTAGGGTTAGGAGCGTGTAACGAATCTTCGCTCAAATTAGACATTGTTGTTATACAAGGGAGACAATATTTATTGGTACAAGTATGGTTAATACAGAATTCGACAAGTAACCGCGGTGATCGAACACTCGAGATACTAATAACAATTTTCCTAGATTCGATAACGAATCCACGGTCAACGGGATAACAAAATGTGTTTTCTTCCAAAGCATAAGTTGTAGACAACTTGCTTGTCTACGGTACAAGTATCACTCAACTAACTCTTTGTTAGAACGTAGAGTATTCACTAACCGTGAAGACACTATGTAATTCGCTAATGAGGCCTGACGAGAGAGTGACTTTTCGTCACGATGATGCTGCAGAGGAAAACTATGATGGGGTGTGTTTAAGGTGGACTGACGAGTCCACCGGTAGTCCCGGGACGAAACGCAAAACTCTCTTTTCATCCGCCACAAACAGAATCGGATTAAATCGTAAACAATTACTTAAGTACGGCTTATGATAAGAATCTAGACTAAAGTATTGGGGTTTTCCCAAGGATTCCAAAGAAAAGGACCCGATGTCCTTTCATCTCCGATATACATAACATATATATAATAGTATAACTGTACCCGTATACATATATAATATATTGTATATCAACTTTATGTATTAACTTATTATTAATTTTTAATATTATATATCAATATTTATTGTTATGTATATGTTCTTATGCGCAATCGTGTTTAAGTATATCATACATAAACTTAAACGTAAGATTTCGCAACAAGATACGCTACTATTCAGTCAACTTCGTCAATATATAACAAAAGACTTATAAATATACAGAGCAAAGAAGGAAAGAAAGAAATATAGGATATAATAATAATTACTGCTATTTATTAGTTATTAAAATATGTTAGAAATTAAATAATCATAAACGTTTTTATGCTGCCGCAACCTTTGACATTTTCAGGTATATTCCATCAGCGGGTTGGAGAAGGAACAATTGCCTCTTCTCAGGTTTGTATACTTTGCGAGTCTTCTCACATACTTCGACCTTGAATTTAGACACGATGGTGACCATTCCTACATGCAATTGTTTCATTGCCAATCGTATGCCTGAAAGAAATATTATTTGACATTGTTATTAAGATATTTGATATTATTATTATTAAGATCATTTGAAAATTATTGATTTCAAAATTCATAATTTAGGAACATTTTATTAGTTTTTTTATAAGAACGCTTCTTACCACTGCAGTGTCTTGGACCATCTCCAAATGGTAAGTGAGCCATTGCATGTCTGGTCTTAATATTTTCATCGGAAAATCTATCAGGATCGAACACTTCCGGATTTGGATAGATTTCTGGGTCTTTTTGAATTGCATAAACAGGTAGGAAGATTTGTTGACCCTTTGGTACAGTGACTTTTGTTCCTGAGAATGTGTAGGTTTCCATCGCTGTTCTTGACAGCCATTGGATTACTGGATACTTTCTTAAAGTTTCTATTAATAAATATACAGTAGTTAGGTATATTGAATACACTTGGCTGTAGAAGATAATAATTTTTCAATTTTAGGTAGTAACTGCAAATTAAGAATTAAAAATTACGCATCAATGCATTAAAAATAATTTCAAATGAATTAGTAATAGACCCCGTCATGAAATAACGTTTTAATGAAAACTGTAAGAATTACATATACCTAGAAGGCACGCATTTAGATATTTCATTTCACATATTCCGTCATAAGTGATCTCCCCATTATATTTCTTTAAGACACTTTGGATTTCCTCTCGGAGTTTGTCTTGAACTGTTTGGTTCCATGCAAGTTCGTACAAAGCGTTGCTGATCGTCAATGAGGAATTTCCGAAGCCAGCAAGGAAGAAAAGCTGAGCCTGAGATGCCAGGAACAAACTATCCGCTTCTGTAAATAATATATTATAGTGACTGTATTTATTTGATGAATTTATTTACAATAATGAAACAGGAAAATACGACTATTTAGAGTTATTTCTTAATGTAGTAATGTAATACAACTAAAACAACTAAATTGGTACAACTAATCAATTTGCAATTCACAACTCACTACAATCGACAACTCGCAACTAACTAACTTTCCCTACCGAGTCATCCATTTATCACAATTTTCGCACTCCCATCACATGCACATGTTCCGCAGCCGTCCATGACCAACGATAGTCACGTACGCCTTTCCCAAGTTTTTTTTTGTGCATACAATTTGTCCAGCAAATTTAGTAAATTTTATTAACACTTCATTACTATATAACACGTGGATGGCTATCCCCAGCGGGATACCATTTTACAGTTTGTCTATTATATTTCTTTAACAAGATCGGTGAGATGTTTTGTCCTTAGCCTTCTTTTGATATGCGTTTTGCACGTTTTAGCAGGCAGCTGGTTTGGATGTGTTGTCGTTCTTTCCTTGTATTTTCTTGCGTACTTGCCGATTTCCTTTTTAATCGTTGGTATTTTCAGGTCCTTGCGTATATCCTCGTTTCTAACATACCATGGGGCGTTGACTATTGTTCTGAGTAACTTCGATTGTAGCGAGTTTATTTATGTGGTAACTTATATGGGTCTTAGAGTAAGGACAAGTGATGATGTTTTATTTAGAGTTAAGTTTAGTTTCATAAACGATACTCAATATAAAACCCGATTACAATATCGTCGTACGTCTTATTATCATACTCGACTCTCAACTTCCAGATTCATACTCTCCGGCTCCTCCACTTACACTCTCTGACTTCTCAACTCACACTCTGGCTGTTCTAGCATCCCTTTGTCTTTTCTTAGGCCCACCATGCACGTGTTCCGCAGACGCTCGTTGTCAGGGTCACGTAGGCCTTTTCTACAAAACTATACAATTGAAAAGACCGACGACACATTGATGGACCTGACGGCGCCTCGGCTCTCGCGACATTGTTCATGGTGAGCTTCATGTTTCTTAGGCCAACAGGCACTCGACAAAGTATGGCACGAAGGGCTACTATACAAACTTAAAAAAATCCTACCACACACATACTACTCTACCCTAAAGTCCTACCTAACCAATAGACAATTCATGGTTAAATACTTAGACGCCACTTCCACAACATTCCCAATAGAATCTGGCATGGCAGTGTCCTCGGACCCCTGCTGTTCTCCATCTACACTGCCGAATTACCAGTATCAACAGAGATAACAATAGCCACATTTGCTGACGACACAGCGCTATTAGCTTCTCACGCAGACCCGATAATTGCTTCATCCACTCTCCAGCGAGGTCTCGACTCAATGGAAAAGTGGTTTCATAAATGGAGCTTCAAAATTTTTTTTTTTTTTATTTATTTGGATTTTACAATTTGTCCAATAGGACATTTGGTAAAATATTATAGCGGTATACTAATATAACATGTGGGTGGCTATCCCCAGCGGGGTACCATCATCGTGTTTGTTAGGTTATGTCCTTTGTGAGATCTGTTGGGTGTTTCCTTTTTAATCTTCTTTTTATGCTTGATGTCGCAGTTCGCTGTCGCGGTCCGCAGCACGCCGAAGCGTGCAGACGTGTCTCCAGTGCCCAGTGTAGTCCGAAAACAACACGTGTCACCCAACCGTCGAAAGTGAACACAGCCAAGTGTTTCCTACCCTTTAGGGAGAAGAAAATCCCACGCACCTAACCCCAACCCGAATACTAGCCTCATAGCTTCACGACTAGTTATTCATTTTGAATTGACTAGCTCAATGATAGCCCAGCAATCGCGCCTCCCCAGGCTCTCGGGAGCAAACTCGCAACTACCCTGCGCTACCTCCCCCGTGGCAGAAGTGTAGCAGAACTCTCCGCACCAACGACGCTAATATTACAAAGAAACGGAAAATAGAAACATCAAAACCAGACACGATCGACACCCGGAACGAACAATCAACGATACAAATAAACACCCACAACAAGTTCGCCGTATTGCAATCCACTAACGAAGCCATCGAAATCGCAGACCCGCCGCCAAACCAACAAACACAGAGAATCCCCCCTCCCCCACCTCTCCCCCACCAATATTTGTGGATGATGTCACCGACATACAAACAATGATCAAGTCCTTAGAGAGAGATATCTCCAAGGACGACTACAACCTGAAGATAAACAACAACAAAGTAAAAATTCTGCCGACAACCCCTAACGCATACAGAAAAATCACCAAACTGCTTAAGGCATTGAACGCCAACTTTCACACGTACCAACTCAAACAAGAAAGATGCTCACGAATCGACTCCTTCCACTCCTAGAGAACTTGAAAACACTCCAAGATCACCAATTCGGCTTCCGAAAACAACATTCAACAGTAGAGCAAATCCACCGCATAACTCATACGATCAGCCAAACACTCGAAAAGAAAAAATATTGCTCAGCGGTTTTTCTAGGCATCCAACAGGCATTCGACAAAGTATGGCATGAAGGGCTACTATACAAGCTTAAAAAGATCCTACCTCACCCCTACTACTCCATCCTAAAATCCTAACTAACCAATAGACAATTCATGGTTAAATGCTTAGACGCCACTTCCGCAACATTCCCAATAGAATACCCCAAGGTAGTATCCGCGGACCCCTACTGTACTCCATCTACACTGCCGATTTACTAATATCAACAGAGATAACAATAGCTACATTTGCTGACGACACAGCGCTATTAGCTACCCACGCAGACCCGTTAATTGCCTCATCCACTCTCCAGCGAAGTCTCGACTCCATGGAAAAGTGGTTTCATAAATGGGGCTTCAAAATTAACGAAAAAAAAATCCTCACATGTAACCTTCACGCTCCGCAAAATTAAATAATAAAAAGAAAAAATATTTGAAAATTATCTTCGTCAGAAATATCGTTCATTAGCAACACAATAATTCCTAGCAAGGACTCAGTCAGATACCTGGGCATAACCCTGGACAGGAGGCTAACTTGGAAAAAACATATCTCAGATAAAACGAAGCAAGTCAAGGACAAACTCAAGAAATTCTATTGGCTCACGGGCCGACGCTCCAACCTAAGCACACAGAGCAAAATTAGCCTCTACAAGACCGTAATAAAACCTGTCTGGACCTACGGAATCCAACTATGGGGAACAGCAAGTAACTTCAACATCGAAATACTACAACGATTCCAATCGAAAACGCTAAGAGCCTTAATAGACGCACCCTGGTATGTTACCAACGAAACCATCCATCGCGACCGACACACCTTGGTATGTTACCAACGAAACAATTCACCGCTACCTCAAGATACCCACCAACCAATATAGAGGCAATGCAAGCTAAAATTCTTAGAACAATAGTAAACGCGCCATGGTACGTTAGAAACGAGGACATTCGGAAAGACCTGGGAATACCAACGGTCAAGGAAGAGATTAGCAGATGTGCAAGAAGGTGCAGAGAAAAAATAGCAACTCACCCGAACCGGCTGGCAGCGGAAACGGTCGGCACATCAAGCATAAAGAGAAGATTAAAAAGGAAACACCCAACAGATCTCACAAAGGACATAACCTAACAAACAAGCACTCACCTCACTAAAGAAATAAAATAATCAAATTCGAAGATGGTATCTCATTGGGGGTAGCCATTCACATGTTACTTACCAATTAAGTTAGAAAAATTTACCAAATGACCAGCTGCACAAATTGTAAAGTATAAATTAAATAATAAAAAAAAAACTGGATGAATATTTTGTCTAACAAAGGTATCGAGTAATAGTATAGCTCTTCTTAAAAAGAAATAGTTGTAGCGGCACGTGACAGTAAACATTCCAACGGTTTCTGTCCCGTGGCTCGCCACACACAGACCCTATTCTTCGGGCAAGATGATTACCAGATGTCGATCCATCTTCACAGTACATGTTCGGCTAGCTTGAGGAGCCGCTATCAATCTTAGGATTTAGTTAACTAAAGTCCTTCAAACAGACAAACAGTCTTTGTCCCAACTTCGGGAAGATAGGGGAAGTCTGCTTTTCTCTCGATCGACGCTTCCCGCTAGCAACTTTCCCTCAAGGGCGGCCAGCATCCTTCTCTAACCACCAAACCATCGAAATTGACCAATTAACAACAACGTCAATTTCCCTCACTTTCCGGACGAAGGCTTTTCTCGACGAATCCGATGATCTCGTGTTCTTAGACACACCCCATCATAGTTTTCCTCTGCAGCATCATCGTGACGGAAAGTCATTCTCTCGTGAGGTCGTATTAGCGAGTTACTTAGCGTCTTTACGCTCGGTGAATATTTACGTTTTAACAAAGAGCTAGTTTAGTAATACTTGAATCGTAGACAAGTAAATCGAGTCCAACTTAGACTTCGGAAGAAAGTACATTCTGTTATCCCGTTAACCGCGGTTTCGTTATTGAACCTAGGATCATTGTCATTAGCTTCTCGAGTATCTAATTACCACAGTTACATGTCAAATTCTGTAATAATCATATTGGTACTAGTCAATGTCTCCTCTATTTCATAATAACAACGTGTAACCAAATGAAGATTCGTTTCACGCCCCTAACCCTAATCATAATGTGAATCCGACAAATATATTTCGCATCTTCTTTCTCTCTCTCTCTCTCTCTCTCTCTTTCTCTCTTCCTCTCTTTCAGTTTTTCTTCTTATAATTAATATTATAATATACTAATTCTAAACAATAATATATGAAAGATTATCAAAATTTAAAACTTAGTTTTTATTATATAATCTTCAGGTACTTCAAGTCATACTAGCACATAATAAAAAATCAGTGTCTCATTTACTCTATACTTTACCAAATTTGTATGGATTCTGCATAAATAATTATGTACATATTTGCAAACTTGTTTAAAAGCATTTAAACTTTTATCGAAGATGAAGACAAAAATACAATTTTTTATACAAAAACAATTTTAATCTTTTTTCTTACCTTTAAGGTTAATTTTCTCAGGGTGTTGTCTCAAATCTGCCAAAATATCGATAACATCTTTTGTGTGAACATTATTCTGAATTCTGTAATCCATAGCTTCTCTGGTGGCTGTTTCGAAGAAATTAATAACATCATGATCAGTGAATAAGCGACCAAAAATTCTGAATAGGAATGGATATTCCCTCAATCTATCCGTGAGAAATTGTCCAGTGTTTGCTGCAAGAGCTCTCTTTCCCATTTTACGAAACTGACAGTTCTCATCCGTTATAGCATTCGTTTGAATACTAAACGCGCAAGCAGCGATCACGTCAATGGTGAATTTCGCGGCAGTATCACGAAATTCAATCGGCTCGCCCTTTTCTGCTAATTTCTCTAGGTATTTATCATAAGTGTTCGCACAGTCTGTCATCAAGTGGAACATTTCCTTTAGCTTTCCTGTCGAGAAGAAGGGTGAAAGTTTGATTCTTAGTGGTCTCCATCTTTCTGCTTCCAGCCTGAAGATTTGCTCAGATAATGGTTCGACCTGTAAAATTATAAGAATTTTACCTGTTTGTTATATGTAGTATGAAAGATAAGCCGGAAACAATTTTAATACAATTATATAGGTTATAGTTAATGTAAATAAATATATTATTATGCGACTACTCAGCGGCTACAATGCGGGTACCACAGGTTTTTTTTTATTTAATTATTTACATTCACAATTTGTCCAGTTTGGACATTTGGTAGAATTTTTTAGCTGTTTGATTATCATGTGGGTAGCTACCCCCAGCGGGATACCATCTTCGTGTTTGTTGGGTTGTATCCTTTGTGAGGTCTGCTGGGTATTTCCTTTTCAGTCCTCTATCCATGTTTGAGGTGTTGATCGTTTCCATAGCTAGCTGATTTGGGTGTGTTCCTATTCTTTCTTTATATTTTCCTGCGTGTCTTCTAATTTCCTCTTTGACCGTTGGTATTCCCAGGTCCGTATATCCTCGTTTCTAACGTACCATGGGGCGTTTATTATTCTTCTAAGAATTTTAGCTTGTATTGTCTCTATCTTGTTTCTATGGCTCATTGCTGCTGTTCCCCATAGTGGTATTCCGTACGTCCAGATTGGTTTTATGATCGTTCTGTATATTTTTAATTTATTTTCTATGCTTAATTTGGATTTTCGACTTGTTAACCTATGCATTTGTCCCCTTGTTGTCTGTATTTTGTCTATTATTGATTTAGTATGCTGTTTCCATGTGAGTTGTATTTCTAGGTAGAGTCCTAGATCAAATGACTTGCCTTGTTTGCGGTATGTGCGTGCCGTTCAGTAGGATGTTTGTTGGTGTCTGTTTTCGCAGTGTGAATGTAATATGGTTGCATTTATCGGGGTATGCTTTTATTTGTTTATCTTGCAGCAACTTTTCTATTTTTGTGATATGTTCTTGTAGTAATTTGACTGCTGTTTCTGGGTTAGTGTGCCTGACTAGTACGGCTGTGTCGTCCGCGAATGTCAGCAAATATTTTGCTATTGGTAGTTGTTGGTATGTTAGCCGTGTATAGTGTGTATAGTATTGGTCCTAAGACTCTTCCTTGCGGAACCCCTGCCTTGATGTCTTTGACTTCAGAGTATGTGTCCTTGATTTTTATTACGAAGGTTCTGCTGCTTAAGTAAGGTTTTATTAATTGGTATATTTGCTCCGGGAATTGTTTCCTGATTGTTTGTAGTAGGCTTTCGTGGTTTATTTTGTCAAATGCTTTCTCTATGTTCATAAAGAGGGCTGTACAGTATTGTTTGTTTTCTAGTGTCAGTATTATTTCGTTGACCAGTCTGTGCATTGTGGAGTGTTTATTCCTGAATCCAAATTGATGGTCCGGTATTAGTTTTTCTATTGTTGGTTTTAGGCGCTTATATATTATTTTTTCTAGTAATTTGGAAAACGCAGGTAATAATGATATTGGCCTGTAGGATGCAGTTAGATGTGGGTTTTTGTTTGGTTTGGGTAACATTACGATCTGTGCTATTTTCCATAGTGCAGGTAAGTACTGTATTCTTAGAATTGCGTTGAATATTATCGTTGTTAGTCTTATTGCCTTTGAGGGAAGGTTTTTTAAGATATTTCCATTGATCAAGTCAAATCCTGGTGCTTTACTTGTCTTTGTTGCCTTAATTAAGTTTGTAACTTCTTGCGCTGTTGTGCTGAGTATGGTGCAGCATTTATCAGTTGTGTTGCTGGCATTTTCCACTTCTTCATTTGTTTGCCATCTGGGGATGCTGTTATTAATTTCGTACGGTGAAAATATATTTTGTAGGTGCTTCGAAAATTCTTCTGCCTGCTCTTTGTTGCTTCTGGCCCATGTGTTGTCCATTTTTCTGATTGCTGGGATTGATTTTATTGTTTTCTTAACTTTGTTAGTGACTTTCCATAGGGAGTAGTTGGTATTCTCATGCGCGGATAGTGATTCGATGAATTTTGAGAATTCGTTATTATAATGTTCCCTTATTTTATTCTTTAATTCCTTTGTAAGTTTATTTAGGTTTTTCTTGTTTTCTCGTGTTCTCTGCCTTTGCCATTGAAGCACTGTTTTACACGTCCGTTTAGCTCGGCTGCTCGAGCAGAACTCGGTACCACAAGTAACGCGATTACGACAAGAATTAAAATGATTCTGGTATAATTCTGGTTGAATCAAAATCAAAATTAAAGGTAAGTCTTCGTTAATTTTTGCTAACAATAAGAAGCATTTTGTACTTTTATAGATTTTGCACTTTTGTAAATAAACGATAGAATGTACCTATTATGGTTAAAGAAGATACTCTTACATAAGATATTGATATTTAGTTGATGTTATGTAATAGACCAACCAACATCATAACAATGTCGCAATTGATAAATTTCGTATAAGTAGATATGTCCGGTTCATCGTTATTACAAGAATTTCAACAAACGCACATATACAAAGTTTAATATCTACAAAGATACAGACTAGTATCTAATAAGGTCCAAAAACCTTGAGTTGTTGATAGCTTGAATTTAGATTATTTAATTTAGATTACGATAGATTAATGAATGTTTTGACAAAAATAATTATTTGCATTAAAATTTTAAGTAATTTCATTATACAACTTTGATATAAGTGTAGTAATTGTTTTAAATGTCAAATAGTGGTTTCAATTATAGTACCTAACTGCTTCCGATTTCTGGGTACATGTACTTGGATAATACTTTTTTACTATAAAGTAACAATATTACAATATATATAAATGCTAATACGAATAATTGTTAAAAATAATGTATAACACCAATAATTTGTCAAAAATAATATAGCGAATGTGTATTCATTTGTGAATACTGAATTCTAAATTCAGTGGTGGGAAATTTTTTCTCTTTGAAGCTACTATTTAATTTACGTATCTTTGCACATTACGTATGCAAATTACAAAAGTTGTTTATTCGTACCGTTAATATGAACAAACACATCATTTGTTTTCACTTATTCATCATTTCGTAGCAAAACATAGTAATAAATATGTGGAATTTACAATTTATAACAAGCTAATATATCTAACAAATAAAGATTCGCTTAAAAACAGAATGTAAAAAATCATTATAGTCGCATTTCTGACTATAAGGTAGGGAATTTGCAATCAACGGGTCATAACAGATAAAGTATAATCACACGTAAAAAAAAATATTGAACTTTGTATCTTATTTACCAATAGCTTATTTTTAAAAATAATGATGTATTTCAATTTGTGTGGGAAATTTTATTTCATTTCGTTCTAATTTAAAACAACGTGAACGCCAACTCATTCAAGCTGTGAATAAGTGGCTCACACAATAATAACTGCAGGTGTTATAGCAATTGAACGTGATTTCTATCAATACAAGTATTGCGAAGCGTAATAAATACCAATAAATATAAGAATAAAATACCTCAATATTTTAGCTAATAAAGCTAATCAACTTTGGCAAATAACTTCACATATCGAATTTATGATTTCCTTGCCTGTCCATAGGCTATTATTATGTAATTCAGCTCATATCTTAGTCTGTATTTTTCATATGACTTAGAGCGATTGCAAGAAATAAGACCGGAAAAATTGAACAAAACATTGAAACAATAAAAGTTTCAAATACGGTTTTAATATTCCGAACCTTTGTCTTACTTTGGTTTGTTTTTCCAAAATTTGTTTCACTAGCTATCAAATATACTGTATATTTGACTATTTTTATTTGTTCATTCTGGAACTTCTAACAAAATTTATTTAATAGCTACAACAGCTTTATTAGAATGAGCAATTTTCCAATAAACCCAATTATAATATAGCGCGTAAAATTTCAATTACTTCATAAGATGTATATATCAATTATCGTAATAATAATAAAATTAATGATTTGTTTCAGTAAAATATAAAATGTTAATAGATATACCTGTCGTACGGCGCCATGCGTTCTTTGAGCAAACTTGTTAAAATCTTTAATAAGAACATCCTTGATCAAATCCAAATCTCTTAATACTAACAGCGGTTCGTGACCTCCGTAGACTCCAACCATCGGTTCATCTCTAAATTCATTGTAGGCTTTTTGGAAACAGTCCGTAGTCGAATCCTTTCCCAGAAGCACATTCTTGAAATTACCCAAAAATGGAAGAGGCTTTGGTCCTTTGACACCACGTTTTCGCCAGTAGTTTAACTTTATCATAGAATAGTAATAAAGCAGGACGAATACAGTGACAATAAATCCAATCGTCTCTATCATTAGCCAAGACATGATGATTTTGTTAAATTCTAATTTTTATCGAGTTGGAAGAAATTTTGCACAAGCACAAAGTAGATTGCCGAAAGGAATCTACAAAATTAACTTTTTCCCAATTACTATGCTTTCTTTGATGCTTCACTGTTCCGATCTATTCGACGAAGTCCCGAAGAATGTAGATATGCTAATATAATTTGCGTCTTAAATACACCCAAATGTCGAAGTTTATCGAAATGTACGATATGCCTGTCTAAAGATGTATTCTGAATTTCGATAGCGCTGCGCCGCGTCGTAAAAACGTCGTTTCAGAATCTTTCTGGGTTCACGAACCTCGCTATGTTGTCGTGTAACAATACTTGCTATATTCTATGCAAAAACGCGACAAAACAGACAATGTAATTGATAACGTGATCGAAATCGAGTTGCATTCTTTACGCAAATCTTGAAACGTCGAGTCTGTAACGTCAATTTATATCAGAGGCCGGATGTGTGCAGGTTTCACCGCGTATCCTCAATTACTTAAACTTTTTAAGTTTATTGAGTTAAGTTTATTAAGTTGAAACAGCCCTTAAGTTGTTATACGTCCTTACTAATTACGGGGAAAGCAGGTAGTTTCCTAATGGGAAAAACCCAATACTTGACTAACGAAAAAGCTGGTTTTTCCCATAAACAATATTACCTACTAGCCACGTTGGTAGGAGGCTTTCTTCTCCTATCTTCATTTATTAACATGACCTATAACCAATTGGCATTGTGGATCGTTACCCTCACTTTTCCTAACGGAAGGTGCGAACAGCGAATCCGCGTTGTTAATTAAAAAGGGCACACCCACACCGAGCTTTTCTCTGTAATGAGACGAGAACACCTGAGAGAAATAGAAAAAACCATCGAACAGTGAACATCTCTCCGATCAGTGTATGATAAACTTGTGCTAGAAAATAAAGACAGTAGTTGTGTTACGACTCAGCTACTTTATTTCATCAACCTACCCTTAAATTTACGTGACAATACACTAAACACAATACCACTGATTTCTGTTATATATGTATAGGTATACATAATTGCTAATATTATAATTATGTATTTTTATTATAATCGTCGATTAAAATTATATAAGCAAGAAGATACGAGTGGATTAAAAAAAAAACATCTAACGAAGATCACTGACTCTGAGTAATTTTATAGCTAAATATGTAATTGTTACAAATACCTATACCGTTACATTTTAATATTTTATAATCTGTATTGTCATTTTTTGCATATGTTATATATGTTATATATATATATATATATATGTCGGAGATGAGAGGAAAACCGGAGCCTTCCCTTTGCAACTTTGGGAAAAGTCCTTTAATGCTTTAGCTTAGATTTTATCATAGTTGTAATCAAGCAATTGTTGTCATTCCATCTGATTGTAATTGTTCGAGATTTGTGATAGCGAAATTGTGTTCGAGGTGACAACTGGTCGCCGAACGTAGCCACGGTCACGGGATAAACGTTTTGCCTGACGAAGGTGTGGAGCGGTTGTATGGTTCTCCCTAGATATGTGGTTGTGGCGTACACGGCCTCAAGAACGGGCCTGGCCACATGGGATTGTACTTTGGAGGTGTCGATATAATGGGGCATACGTTGTATTAATAATCAAATTCCAGACAGAAACTGCCTAGCAACGGCGGTTGGAACCTTCTCGATGCTTCCAACGAGCATATAACAAACAAATGCAATCGTACAGCGAGAAAGATTTCCATCAGTTTTATTCATTCGTGTGATCGCCTTGAAAAGTAACACATCGAGCAGTATACCGAGCGTCTCAGCAATCGTATTTTTATGTTCTAAAATTATTCTCAAAATATATCCACTTTTCATCGCCAGTCACAATTCGGTGGAGAAATGACTTTCTTTTGTATCTGGCGAGCAGCATTTCGCAAGTGGTTTTTCAGCTTTCTTGCTGTCTTTCATTCAGTTCATGTGGAACCCATTTTCCCACCTTCTG
>NT_176579.1:0-1580 GCF_000188095.3 Bombus impatiens
TTCAGCGCAAGCGAAAGAGGGATTCCGAAGAACCCATGGGCGACTCGAGAAGACCCATCAAACGCATGCGACGCTGTGATGAACCACAAGTACCAGAGTGGTCGGAGGAACTATTCGACATTGGTGCCGAGGCCGTGGATTTCCCGTCGGAATTGAGCTTTGACAATTTTGTTACTGTCGATGAGAGTTTCTTCGATGCAGAGACCGTCGTATTGGAGTGGGAACCCCCTCTGGTTGAAGTCGTTGATACCGATCGTTGTGTAAAAGTTCGTTTTGCAAATGAAATTCCCGGAGAGGTTTTGGAGGCACATCTTCGTCACCATGCTTCTGGGAGAAAGGGAATTTCCCCTGTTGTCCGTTATTGATGTACGCGTGAGTTCAGCGAACTTTGTCCTGGAGCTCCTTGCTTCGATTTTGATTTGGTGTAGCTGCTTCAATTTCGCTGTTTGATAATCGTGGTTTCCTTATTATTATTATTTTTTTAGATGTATTTTGTTTTTATGTTCAATATATATACATTTTAAATGTGATAGTGTAAGGTTATCTATTTTCTGTTTGTTAAATATATGTGTATTTATTTAATTTTATATTTCCCCCTTTTTTAAATTAATTATATGTATATATATATATATTTTTCTACATTTGCATTTGACAGTGTAGTTGCGCATAGAATTTATTTGTTTCTCGCGCCTGATTTCCATTAATCCCTAATATCCCTGTCGCCATAACGTGTGTTATTGTGTTAGTTGTTCCGATGCTCACGTGTAAATCTAACATGGCTGCTCATAAATGTCATCAGTAAAGTTATAGTGGCGGGTCTTTAGTTTTGTTTGATATCGAAGTAATTTTCCGTCTGTCGCTCGCTTTTCCTTATTCTACCGCAATTAGTACATTTATTTATTAATATTGTTATTATTATTACTTTAAAGTGACAATAGTATTGTTCGTGCGAATATACATATATATATATATATTTATATTGTGTGTCACTTTAATATGACTAATGTTTTGTAATTCTTCGATAGCGTTATTTATTGTTTTGAGTAGTTTATTTTATAGAGTGTTCGATAATATAAAACATACACACACACACGCGCGCACACACGCACACACGCACACGCACACACGCGCGCACACACGCACACACGCACACACGCACGCGCGCGCACGCACACACACACACACACACATATATGTCGGGTTATCATTAGGATTTAAGGCGCGTAATGATTCTTCGTTTGAATTAGACATTGTTTTACAAAACGGAGAATATATTCACGCGAATAAACAAGATTTTACAAAATATTATGAATAATGAGTTTAATAAATGATAAGATTAACAAACGATAAGTTTAATTAATAATTAGATTAAAGAATAATAAGTTTATCGAACAATAAGAGGAACGAATAATATATCTTACGAATAATGAATTTAACGAATAATGAGATTAACGATTGATAGGTTTTACGAATAATGAATTTAATTTACGCTGTTAACAATGTTCCGGGGTTCAAACGAATCCACGTTCAACAGGATAACTTTTTACTATGCGTAGAATAATTTTAAAACACAAAAATAC
>NT_176580.1:0-5947 GCF_000188095.3 Bombus impatiens
CAACATTCAACAGTAGAGCAAATCCATCGCATAACCCATACGATCAGGCAAACCCTTGAAAGGAAAAAATATTGCTCAGCGGTTTTCCTAGACATCCAACGGGCATTCGACAAAGTATGGCATGAAGGGCTACTATACAAGTGTAAAAAGATCCTACGTCACCCCTACTACTCCATCTTAAAATCCTACCTAACCAATAGACAATTCATGGTTAAATGCCTAGACGCCACTTCCGCAACATTCACAATAGAAGCCGGCATACCCCAAGGTAGTGTCCTCGGTCCCCTACTGTACTCCCTCTACACTGCCGACCTACCTGTATCAAACGACGTAACAATAGCGACATTTGCAGACGACACAGCGCTATATCTTCAGCGATGTCTCGGCTCCATGGAAAAGTGGTTTCATAAAAGGGGCTTCAAAATTAACGAAAAAAAATCCTCACATGTAACCTTCACGCTCCGAAAACAAACCTGCCCCCATGTCACCATCAACAATGCAACAGTTCCTAGCAGGGACTCAGTCCAATACCTGGGCATGACCCTGGACAGGAGACTAACGTGGAAGAAACAGATCTCAGATAAAACGAAGCAACTAAAGGACAAACTAAAAAAATTCTATAGGTTGGCTTACGGGCCGACGCTCCAAACTAAACATACAGAATAAAATTACCCTCTACAAGGCCGTAATAAAACCTGTTTGGACCTACGGAGTCCAACTATGGGGAACAGCAAGTAACTCCAACTTTGAAATACTTCAACGCTTCCAATCGAAAACGCTCAGATCCCTAATTGGTGCACCTTGGTATGTTACCAACGAAACAATACACCGCAACCTCAAGATACCCGCAGTCAAAGAGGAAATAGCAAAATATAGCGACAGATACAGCAAAAGAGTCAACAAACACCGAAACTACACCGAAGTTGTTGGATTGTAAAAACACATGATAACCTGTTAGTAGCAGCGTTATCTTCAACTTAACTACCCTTATTATCCCAAAAGAAATAAGGGATCGAACACCAAATTAAGCCTATGCACTTACCTATAATAGTAATAAATTATACCTATCTATAATAAGTATAACTTATTGTAAATAAACAGCCATGTCACTGCGCCACGGCAGAAAAATTACTGAAAATTCTCAACGCGAGAATGGATTGTAATTTTAACAAATAAAAAATAAAAAAAATCTTCTCGAATAGTTTATACAGGGTAGGTGTTACGTCGCGTAACACTCTACCTAGACTAGGCCACACTCGGCGGGCAAGGTGGCAACCAGATGTCTTCGGATACTTACTGCGTACCCTCAATATCCTCAAGTACCCTCCATAAATCTCCGGAATTTCCTAGTCGAGGTCCTTCAAATCGAACAAACATCTGTTTTCCGATTCATTTCTAAGGACCATTGTCTATTACGGCTTGACAAAGGAAAGTTAGTTTTTCTAACGTACGATGCAAGTTTCCTCCTACTAACCACTTTCTATCGAGGGCGGCTAAGACCCTTCCTAGTTCACCAACCTTCCTTTAACCAATTAACAACGAAGCCTATTTCCCTCACTCTCTTAGCCAAAATCGCCACCAACAAATCCGATGGTCCCGTGCGCTAGACACACCCATCCTTAGCTTTTCTCCGCCACAGCATCATCTCCGAACATCACTGATTTTCTATCCTTCGAACATCCTTCGACCGGGTTTACACCCGAAGATCAGTCACTCACTCATCTTACACACACGCACCAGCGTAACTATCTTCTTTACAAGTTGTTAGAATAAACGGTGATTTATACTTACTATACAGTGTTACATTCATTTTGTGTTACACCGAAGTTGTTGGATTGTAAAAACACATGATAACCTGTTAGTAGCAGCGTTATCTTCAACTTAACTACCCTTATTATCCCAAAAGAAATAAGGGATCGAACGATTCGCGGTGTCGATTAGCAAATCGTAACGGGAATTTACGACTCCTGTTGGCGCGCTTCTTCGAGATCGTGTCTCCTCGCGAACGTGCGAAAACAGTAGGAAAAAGACTAATTGGGGGATAGGAGCTAGTTTCATATATCAGTTTTCCGGAATTAGGGATGTGGGTAATCAGTGAGATTTTCCAGGCCTTAGGAAAGTGTTCAAGGCGGAGGATAGCGTTAAAAATCGATGTGATGAGTGCAATCCCTTTTATGGGGAGTTCCTTGATTGCTTTACTGCCTATTAGGTCGTGCCCTGCTGCTTTCTTGGGATCTAGGCGACTGATTGTTTCTATAATCTCTGCAGAAGTGAATGGTTCAATAGTAGGGGACATTTGGAAGGGGGTGTGCAGGTATTCAGTAACGTCCGCGGCAGCTTTGGAGGAATGAGGTTTGAGTACTTTAGACAAGTATTTAGCAAACAGTTCGGCTTTTTCTATAGGGCTACGCGCCCATTCACCTTGCGGACGGCGGATTGGAGGGATTATTTGTGGGGGACGCGTGAGTTTCCTGGAAGCCTCCCATAGTGAGTAGCTGAAGTCGGCTGTGGGGGATAAACTGGCGAGATATTTTTGGAAACAGTCGTTTTTAGCTAGTTTCATATATCAGTTTTCCGGAATTAGGGATGTGGGTAATCAGTGAGATTTTCCAGGCCTTAGGAAAGTGTTCAAGGCGGAGGATAGCGTTAAAAATCGATGTGATGAGTGCAATCCCTTTTATGGGGAGTTCCTTGATTGCTTTACTGCCTATTAGGTCGTGCCCTGCTGCTTTCTTGGGATCTAGGCGACTGATTGTTTCTATAATCTCTGCAGAAGTGAATGGTTCAATAGTAGGGGACATTTGGAAGGGGGTGTGCAGGTATTCAGTAACGTCCGCGGCAGCTTTGGAGGAATGAGGTTTGAGTACTTTAGACAAGTATTTAGCAAACAGTTCGGCTTTTTCTATAGGACTACGCGCCTATCCACCTTACGGCCGGCGAATTGGAGGGATGGTTTGTGGGGGGTGCGTGAGTTTCCTGGAGGCCTTCCATAGTGAGTAGTTGGAGTCAGCTGTGGGGGACAAACTGGCGAGATATTTATGAAAACAGTCATTTTTGTAATTTTTTATGGTTTTGGATAACTTTCTAATTGCGTTGTTTAGTTTGCGTTTGTCATCCGGTGTTCTATAGGTCTGCCATACTCTCCTTAGTCTACGTTTTTCTGCTATTTTTTTTAATATGTAATGGGGATATCCATGTTTGCTGATAGACGTCTTTGTCGGTGTGGAGGAGCGGATAGCGTTTATTATGCCCGTGTTTAGGTATTCCGTGGCTGCTTTCGATGCATTGATTATGTAGTTCCTTATAAAGAAATATTAGCCCTACTACTTTCTTTTAAGCAGATATAAATATTTTAGAGACATATGTTAACGAGTACCTGTATCAACATTTCGGTTAATGATGTAGTCCAACGCTACTGCTTATTTAATAGCGTATATTCAGTAAATCGTAAATCTACGAAATAATAGTTATTAGTTTCTTTTGACTTTTACTTTCTTTAACGTACTTCAAAGTCATATACATCGTCGAGGTCGCCATTCTTAATAATTACATTTAGTGAATTACTTACAATTACATGTTCCTTTTCGTTTAATAAGACAAATTACAAGGAATGCGAGAAAGGAGGAAGAGAAAAAGAAGAACATTTGTGTGAATGTATATCTTTCTATATCATATAATTTTATCAATATAAATTTAGTTCCAATTCAAGTTTTGCACTGATTAATCGTGTACCTACCGGATTTGGTAGATACTCGCACTGATAAATATCCGCTGATCTACAGAATGGGATACACAAATCGGGGCACCTAAATAACTTCGTTATTAATATTATGAAAAGAACTACGCAGGTGTAGCATAATAATTAATCAAATTATTACAAAGTGTCGATCTCAAAACAGGAGATAGAGCTCTTTATTTCCACACACTTATTCAATGATTAATAATATCATGTATCGTGTATGTATCGATGTATTATGTTTGGAGTCACTGGATATTACCCTGGCGGTGGCTCCTCATGAGGCAGTTTGATTAACTATCTTATCGGATTCAAGTCTACCCCGTGACACAGGGCAAGATTATAATATTTGGTAGATAATATGTTTTCGAGAAGACATTTTTTAAATATTATTTTAAGGTCATCATCATTTATTTGTGCGACAATATACTTGTTTAATACATTCATCGATCCATCTCTATATTCCAAATAAACATTTAATTTAACAATTACTTAAACTCTAATTTGCCAAATTCAAAGTATACAGTTGAAAGAGAACATAAATACAAGAATAACATTGCGCGTCCTTCCTTGTCTTCCATACATAGTAGAATCTTGATTATTGGAACTAATAATGATAAATGTGTTTGAATTATAGAAAACAGCTTTTTCTGTACATCAAACCAAATGCTACAAGGAAACAATTGGACGCTACATAAAACCATACGGGTACAACAATTACTTATCGATAAATCATATTATATTTCTTAACACATTTTTTAATACACTCCTTGTTTTAATAGAAGCAATTCCACCGAGTTACTTTCATTTTGTGTTTCAAACCACGTTAGTTCCTTTTTGAGAGCTTTAAACGGTGGTCCAGCTTCATCGCTTATAATATCTTTGTTCACTGGATTGTCATTAAATTCTCGAAGAACTTCTTCGACACATTTCGTCTTGACTATATCATATTGGTTCTCAATATAAAACCAGTTATACACATCGATTTCTTCGCACTCTTCGCATCCAGGTAATTGTTTCATAATTCTAAATACTTCTTGCATGACATCATCCCATTTTTCTGTGTACTTTATACTCCGCAGGTTTCTAACCATCAAAACGCTGTCCCACGAGCTTATCAGTATTGCATCGTCGACACTCAACCAAGCATCATGTACAATGCGGCAGCAACCCCACATGGATATTTGTTTATGTACGTATATCATATCTTCCTCCGTGCCGCCAACAGTTATTGGCATCGCTGTTTTCAGTAATTCTATTCGGTACTTTCGCTTGAAACATGATATTATACCACAATTCATTAGTTGACGGAGTGGTGATACGTTAACTGGAAGAGACATAACCGTAACGGAACGATCTATATCGTGAAGATCATTGAGATTGTGAAGTGACATAGCATTATCGAGTAACAACAAATATTGCTCCCTGGGTGCGTTCTCCCGTTGTCTTTCTTTGACTGATTCTGAGAAAAGGTCTTCGTACCATTCCTTGAAAATGGTACTGTCCATGCAAGCATTTTCTTTTGATTTGTCGATAGTCGAGAATGCTTCTGCATCGTAATTGTATAAAGCATGAACATCCGGTTCGGTACCAATTAGTAGTACCGGCAACTTGCGATATCCGGTAGCATTTCCACAAAAAAGTGCAGTAACGTAATCTTCTCACATTTCCAGGTTTCCTGTCGATTTCGCACGGTCTATAATACGAGTCCTTTCTGGTACTATTTTCCACATTATTGTTGTGTAAACGAGATTGTAAACGTTCTTCAATGCGATCTGACGTTCATGCAGTAATCTGTTAAAATCAACTGCAAAGACTTCCGCTGCAACGGTTTCAGTTTTGACTGGAACAGTTTCCTTGACATCCGCATTAATAATACTGTATCGTTCTTTAAAGCCTAGGAACCAAGCGCGACCAGCTCTAAAACTAAGAGATCCCTGTAACTTCATATTAATTTCTAGAGCTCTTCTCTGTATGTCTGCTCCTGTCATTTGTTCGTTTCTTTCCTTACATCGTAAGTACCATTGGTGAACAATTCTATCTACATCAACTGTACGTCGTGTTAAACGTTTTTGGTAACTGCTAACTTCCATACTGCTTTCGAATTGTTTCTTAATCCTTTCGCTTTGTGCGTATATACGGAACAAGGTGGTTTGTGAAATAGCGTACTTTTCCATTGCGGATTGTCTAGATTCACATTTTTTTCTCATC
>NT_176581.1:0-424 GCF_000188095.3 Bombus impatiens
AGGGGACATTTGGAAGGAGGTGTGCAAGTATTCAGTAACGTCCGCGGTAGCTTTGGGGGAATGAGGTTTGAATACTTTAGACAAGTATTTAGCAAACAGGTCGGCATTTTCTATAGGGCTTCGCGCCCATCCACCTTGTGAGTTTCCTGGAGGCCTTCCATAGTGAGTAGTTGGTGTCGGCTGTGGGGGGTAAGCTGGGGGGGGGGTGGGGGATAAGCTGGCGGGGTATTTATGGAAAAAGTCGTTTTTATAATTTTTTATGGTTTTGGATAGCTTTCTAGTTGCGTTATTTAGTTTCCGTTTGTCATCCGGTGTTCTATGGGTGGGCCATAATCTTCTTAGTCTACGTTTTGCTGCTATTTTTTTTAGTATGTATTGGGGATATTCTTGTTTGCTGATAGACGTCTTTGTCGGTGTGGAGAGG
>NT_176581.1:454-4389 GCF_000188095.3 Bombus impatiens
GTGGCGTTTATTATGCTCGTGTTTAAGTATTCCGTGGCTGCTTCGATTTCTTCCTTAGTTTTTAGTGGAGTTAAGGCTGAAGTTGAGTGTGAAAAGACTTCTCTAAAGAGCTGCCAGTTGGCGTGTTGGTTGTGAATGGAGCCGTTAGGTGTATTCTCGATGAACTGACTGTTACTATTACGGGGGAATGATCAGAGGAGAGATCAGCCGAGGAGTTGATTTGGACGTGTCTTGATGAGATATTTTTAGTTACGAAGAAGTCGAGAAGGTCGGGTATTTTGTTGGTGTCAGTGGGCCAGTATATGGGTTCGTATGTGGTCAGGTAGTTGAGTTTGTTGTTTATTATGCTGTTTAAGAGGATTTTGCCTCTTGCTGTAACCAGTCTGCTGCCCCATTGGATGTGCTTGGCGTTATAGTCTCCTCCAGCTATGAATCTATTGCCCAGGATGTCCAGGAAGTTATCAAAGTCTTCTTTGGCGATGGAGTGTCTGGGAGGGCAGTATACTGCTGAGGTGGTGATTGTGCCATGACAGTCTTCTATTGCTACGTTTGTTGCTTGGAGGTAGTCTTTCTGGAATGATGGAAGTTCGTAGTGCTTAATACTTGCGTTGATTATTATTCCGATGCCACCGTGGGCCTTTCCGCTGGAGTGTTGGGTATGGTAGAATTTGTAACCATTTATTTTCCGGTAGTTTTTGTCGGAGAAGTGGGTTTCTGATACGAGCATTACGTCGATTGGCTGGTGTTTTAGGAAGAGTTCTAGTTTAAGTTTGTGTTGCGCTAGACAAAGCTTTGTTAGGAAAAGCGCTCATCTCGTGACCGCGGTTACGTTCGGCGACTGGCTGTCGCCTCGAGCCCAAGCTCATTATCAGAAATCTCGAACAAATACAATCGGATCGAAGGACGACAATTGTTTAATTACGCCTAAGATAGAATCTAGATTCCAGTGTTAAGGGATTTTCCCGAAGTTCCAAAGGGAAGGCTCCGATGTCCTTTCATCTCCGACATATATTTTTTGTGTTTGTTCTTGGGTGTAGTCCTCTAATTACTACTTTGTAGCTCTTTTCTGTTTTGAGCTTGTATGTATGATACCCAGCGTTTTCTTTTCCTTTAATTCTTGTGTCATTTTTAATTGCTTTATGGGGGTATTCTAGTCTAGAGGCATGAATTTCGGGCGATTTTTGAAGCTTTGTGCAAACGAAACAAAAATATTTTTGCTATCCTTTTTTAGCATTTGTTTATTGATATTTTAAGATTACGTAAAGAATTCACCGAAAAACTCAAAATTCACAAAGTTATAAGCTGGCAAAATGGGTGGTGCCAAGAAAAGGGTGTCCTGGCGTACATGATTTCTACCCTTCTGGTCATCTAAAACAAAAAATCCGAACGGATTCTTAATTAGCATAGATGCCGCTATAGCATGAACCTTGGAAAAGTCAAAGCAACATTTTTTCACAAAATGGCGGCCGTTTGAAAGAAAGTTTCTTGTTTCGCATGTTTTTTTTAACAATTCCGAATGTTTACAAAATAGTAAAATTAAAAATTTTGATCCGAGCGTGGTTGAGACGATAGAGGAATGTATAAAGAATATTCATACCAAATTTCAAATAAATAAGTTCATTAGAACGTGAGATATCGTGCACGCCATCTCGAAAAAGTAGTTTCGCGAAAAACGCGTTTAAAGTTTTGAGACAAGTTTTCGGCAATTTTACTCATAGAATGGTTCATCATACTCACATATTTTTAATCGGAGATTCCTGCTCCATACAAGAGACCTTCCTCAACTTCAAAATGCTTATTCTCCGAAGTTCTTTTATGGAGACGAGCAGTCCTGGCTTCCTTTGATGCCTCTGAAGCTCGGAGTTTAGAGCGCTCGATGCGAATTTCGCCTCGCCTAACTGCGAACGTATGAGCTTCTGGACCAATCATGATTCCAATGACACGTAAGATTTTTAATATGGGTATAAGACCTTCATTAAACATACATACTGCGAGGAAAGTGGAAATTAGAATTGTCTGCGTTCCTGCATGGATATGCTTCGGAGCAAAAATCCATATTAACGAATTTAACGATTCATTATTATTTTGGGTTTCAGAACCCAATCATCGTTGCAATAAAGTATCAGTTAATTAGCTTTCATAAATTGGTTTTATTACTTTTAAAACGTCGTCATTTAGAGGAGGACGGCAATAGTGCCGTCTTCTTCGGTCTGCATGCCCGTTTATAGCTGAATTTGAAATGTTTTTTATCCATTTTACTTTAAAATCTCAATATATAAAACAATTTTATTTTAAATATTTATAAAACCTTGTCAGAGTTAGTACGTACACGTTGCTTGAAAGCTGGCTCAAAACTAACTTGAAATAAATACTAAGACAAAAAGATTCCGACAAAATACGTTTCTATGGCCTTGAATTAAAAATACATTAAAAAGGGATAAAATACAGTAAAGATTTTATGAGGGTTTTCATACGTAGGTACTCGGGCAGCGTCTACCGTCTATTGCTCATTTGTAAGGTCGGACCGGAGCAGATGCCGCGTCACAAAAATGACTGTAACTCATAAAATAATTGAAATTTTGAAAAATCCTTTTAAGGGCATATTCTTGAATGTCTAAACTTTGGAAATATGAAAAAAATGTTTTCGATTCTTTCAATTTTGTAGACTAGAATGCCCCCTTATATCGTGGTTTCCTTTTCCGCCAATGTTGTTTAATAAGGCAATAAGCCTTAATAGCTCAGTAAGGGGATCTATTATTTGGGCATCAATATAGATCGGTGGTGGTTTTAACGATATGAGTTGTGGTGTTTTCTTTTGAGTCCGTAGCTACATCATCTATCAGTGAGCTGAGTATACTGAGGTAGGCACACTGATGTCTGAACATTCAGATTGTCTCACCTTGCCAACAAAATTGATTTCTTTGACGGTCCTATATTAGTTTTCAAACCTGACTTACTTGAAGTTTTTCGAGGCGATTAGTTATCCAAAGAATCTGCAGCTCACTTTTTATGTTTATACTTGTTTGATGCTACAAATTGTATATACTTATATGTACTTGGCGTCACCAGTACCATGTATGTACGTACAAAAGAAGATGGGGCCAATCTATGGGGAGTAACTGGGCCAATCCAGTTAGATTGTTGAGATATGTATAATTTTCTGTGCTGGACTAGGTTAAATGCGTAGTAGAGATACTTGTATGTGAATATCAGTGTGTGGAAATATGTGTGTCCGAAGCGTTTCGAAAACAGATGAGTGTAAATGCTTCAGTCGGTTAAGGTCTGTCGAAGGGTCGGTTAAGGGTCGTCGAAGAGTCGGTTTACAGTCGGGTATAGAAGAAAGTGCTGAGACGCGTGCAAGTGTGTATCGATGAATATATAAGGAATCGTCCATGAAATAAATATATCATTGTTTTAATATTAATCCTCAGTATAAATTTAGTGTTCCTATAACATTATTTCGGCCTCAAAGATCCACAATTCTCAACATAGATAAGTATCTAAATAAATAATCATGGTGTGTAAATTTACATATTTTAAATGTTCTCGCTGTTTTATACATCAATAAAATAATTTTATGTTAACCTAAATTATTAGGATGATTTGACTATCCTTTTTTCCTTTTTTTTTATCGTGGGAAATCCTTTCGAACACCTTGCCGCCCTCTGGAAGGCAACGGGGTAGTGTCGGACTCAAACCGACTAAAACCCCACGGTGGCTGACGTTTGGCAGGAGTGTCCCGGGGCACCCCTTCGTCTACTCCCCGGGTATTCTGGGGAGTCCTTCCTGTCGATTTGGCCGCCAGGAGAGACTACGCTTCCTAACGCCACGGACAACGGGCCGTCGTGCAAATCCGAGGAGGTCCAGAAACTCCTTGGCGTGACAACCCCTATGGTGTCCTAGGGCGGCTGCGGTGCCGCAGCTCTTCAGCGGCT
>NT_176581.1:4414-5189 GCF_000188095.3 Bombus impatiens
CGTGGTGCGGGACTCTGGACGGATGACGCCGTCGCACCCTGACTCTCTCCGCCAACTCCCTCGCAAGCATGACTTGCTCGCAGAAGGAGCGGAAGGCGAGGTACTCCCGCTGCCCCCTCAGCATAGCGTGCACGATCACCGAGGGGGCCAAACTCTCACAGATGGCGAGCTGCAGTACACGGCGCTGATCTGCCCATGCTGGACAGAATTCCAACGTTTGTTGCGCCGTGTCCTGCTCTTCCTGACACTGGTGACAAGTGTCAGTCATCTCTCGCCGAATCCTTAGCAGGTAATCCCCGAACGCTCGATGTCCGGTGAGCACCTGCGTCATCCTGAGGGTTAGCGGGAGCCTGCCACGGTCCCTCCAAGCCTGCCAATTAGGAAGAAAAGCTCTCACACCACGGTGAGCCCGCACCGCATCCTCGGCGAGGAGATCGGAGCGCCACCGCTCCCAGGTCTCCATCCTCGCCTTTTCACGAGCGTCCGAGGCCACCTGCCCGGCAACAGGGAGAGTAAGCCCACTCGAGCCCAGGACTTTTATGTGTTGGAGCGCCAAGGCCTGAAGCTCGAACGGAGGGGAAGCCGCCAGGACAGATGCCGATACATAGGACATAGTTCGATATTCTCTAACAATCCTGATGACGGTCGTCCTGTGCAGCCTCCTCAATAGGAGTAGACTGCGACGGTTCGCCAACAGATCTTCCGCCCACACCGGGGCCCCGTAAAGAACATGGGATCGAACCACCCCCTCGTACAGCCGATGAACTTCGACTCC
>NT_176581.1:6044-11658 GCF_000188095.3 Bombus impatiens
GGTCGGGCGGAGGCGCTCCTCTCCGCCGAGGGTCATAAAACTAAATGACTTCAGACTTGGCGGGGGACACGCTCAAGCCCAGCCTCCGAATAGACTGAATGACGCACACCAGGGTGACCTCGGCAAGGCGCAGCGTCTCGTACCACCAACGCCCCCCAGCCAGGACCAATGCGTCGTCAGCATAACACACCATGCCCGTGCCCGGAGGCAGGGGACAGCGAAGGACCGCGTCATAAGAAATGATCCAAAGGATAGGGCCCAAAACGGAATCCCGTGGAACACCTTGCTCGACGGACCATCGCCCTTCGCCGTAACTGCCGGTGTACTCGACCCATCTGCCATCCAGATAGGCCCAGATAATCCAGACAGGATAGGGAGGCACTTTGAAGTGTTCTAGGGCCTCCACTATCTCCTTCCATGGTATGGCGTTGAACGCGTTGGTGATGTCCAAGGACACAGCCAACGCCACACCAGTCCGAGAATGGCCAGCCATGGCCCTCACGCGATTCACCGCGTCCACGGTCAAACCGGGCCCGGAGAGTCTTGATATCCTGCGACATTTTTAACTTATTACTAATTTGAAAAATATAAACGATTTAGGAAAACGAACTTCGCACTTTTTACTAATGTAGCGGCACTCGATAGCAAACTTTCCAACGGTTTCTGCCCCGTGGCTTGCTACACAAAGACCCTATCCTTCGGGTAAGATGATCGCCATATGTCAAAACATCCGCATAGCATATTTTTAACTAACCTAAGGACTCGCTATAAATCTTAGGATTTCTGTAGCTAAGGTCCTTCAAACGAACAAATAGTCTTTGTCTTAACAGTCCTTAAACCTATCATCCACTACGGAGAGATATAGGAAATCTATCTTTCTCACGTACGATGCTTCCCGCTACTTTCTCTCGAAGACGGCTAGCATCGACTGGACTACGATCCAACTCTTATGAGCCACATGAATCACCCGTCTGCGATAATCACATAGCGACACTTGTACTAATCAGCACGTGCAACTTGTGCTGATACTATCACGCCTCGAGTTCGTACTGGCACAGAATTATCTCACGGCGACTTCCTTACGGATAAAATGTATATCGCATACGGTATCGTCCATGTAGAAATCCTTGAGGATGGGGAGATTGGAACGTACGTTGATGGGCTGTAGTTTTCACGAGACAGAAGACGGTACCACATAGATTTCTGATACAACAGTCGTCTGGGTAATTATTTCGACGGGCGCGACTTATTTTCAACATTGAGTTACTAAACATAATTAAAACTAACTTAACGAATGTCTTTAATAGCGTGCGGATGTCCTCACTGTTATATTATCCAAAAATTGCGAGTGGTGGTTCTCTCAGCAACTCAAATTCGCAAACACTAAATCTATAACTTCTATTTGTCTCTACTTGCTCGTCGCTAAAAGGAAATGGAGTTACGAACTGCATAGAATCTTTAACTCTTAACAAGAACTTATATTATAATCCTTGCATTCAATAATAAATAATCCAAGATTCATATGACTATTGATTATTACAAATCCTATATATTACGAGAATGGCAACGCAATGGAAATAGCAACGCACAAAAGGTTGCACAATGAAAGAATAAAAGCTGGTGATACTGGCTGATGATAATGGCTATTGATATAAATTAGCGATAGAAAAACCAAGGGGGTCTAGCGAACATCCCGCAGACCATCGAAACAACCATCAATAACGTAGAGAGTGTCCAGTGTCAGAAAGCAGTAACAGTATTGCCATCTGTGACCTGGGTCCCGACGACACCCCCGGCGATGACCCCTCCATAGGAGCCGACCCATAGTATATAAAACTTCCTAAAATCAGCTCTCGACATTCTCTGTTCTAACACTCTGAACCGTCACTCTGTTGGATTTTTACAATAAATTTTGCTACTATATCTGAAGTTCATTTCTTTACCTTATTTGTGAAACGTTCGCGACGTGAAACTGCGACGCGAAGAGATCACCGGTGATTTGTCAATTTCGTGATTTCTTGTGTCTTCTACACTTGCGTTCGCATCAGGATCAGGGGTGTCAAATACGAAGAAGCGCTAAATACAATGGATTTTAATAATCATATCGGTAAAACAGGAAAATGCCAGTAGGCCGACATCACACTACTGATACTATTGATTAAGACCATTTATGCTGATGACCGATACTATAAACGACTGTGCTGATATTGTAACGCCAATTCACATCAGAGACCAGGCCACACACCGCGGACACGATGGCACCCAGATGTCTGCACATCTTTGGCGCGTACCATCAATAGTCTTAAGTACCCACCAGGGGTCTTGGAATTTTCATAGTTAAGGTCCTTCGGACCAAGCGAGTATTTCCTGTCTTAGATTTCCCTTTACGTTTATTGTCTACCACGTGTTAGCTTAGAAAGTTGTTTTTTTTCACATCTGGTATGTTCCGCTAGCAACTTTCTCGCGAGGGCAGCTAAAACCCTTCCTGGTCCACCAACCGTCTTATTATCCAATCGGAGACGGTGTCTACTGCCCTCACTTCCTTAACCAAAATTGTCATCAACAAATCCGATAGTCCCGTGTCCTTAGAGACACCCATCCCTAGCTTTCCTCAGACACAGTATCGTCAGTAAAACTTCACTTATTCTACATCCTTAGAATAGTCAACATATCTGTATCGGGCTCTACCCTTATAAATCGCATACTTATTGTTGTAACTAAGTCTTACATAACGTGGTTGGAGTGAATTGTGATTTATGTTAATTCAGTGTGTGTTACATTGTGATTGCTGAATTCATAATAAAGTTTAATTAAAATAAAGTTAATAGTTGTGTTACGACTCAGCTATTTTTATTTTCATCAACTAACCCTAAAAATTACGTGACAATATCATGGACAGCGATAATTCCATTTTCCGACAAATCAGTCTCAAGCGTTGCGTCTGACGTTCTTATGTCCGATCATCAAAACTGAAGACAATTTCTCAATAACCCAATATTTTTATTGTTTTATTGATTATTATTTAAGGCTTGAAGAAACGATATATTTCCGAAACGCATTTGGTAAAGAAAAAGTCCACTTTTCCATCTGATAAATATGAAATATGAAGAAATCTTTAGTTATGGAGAATTTAAAGATTATATAAAATAGGTTTACGCTCCTTTAAATACATCTGGTTGCTTGCCTATTCGCTTCCTCAATACTACAGAATCATTATTAATGTATTTTCGATCACTCGCGGGGAGACGCAATCGCGAGGAGAGACGCCAACGGGAGTCGTAAATTCCCGTTACGATTATAGCAATCGACACCACGAATTGATCGATCCCCTGATTTCGCTTAAGATAATAAGGGTGATTCAGTTAGTATAACACTGTGATTCACAGAATTATAAATTATATATTTCCAACACTTAAATTACACTGTGA
Organism: Bombus impatiens; assembly: GCF_000188095.3. Lineage (NCBI taxonomy): Eukaryota > Metazoa > Arthropoda > Insecta > Hymenoptera > Apidae > Bombus > Bombus impatiens. Next base: position 9,473 of record NT_176581.1, read on the forward strand.
AACACTAGTGCCTCCGCGAGTGCGACAAGAGTGAAAGAAGGGACGAGCAACAGAACCAATCGAGGATGAAAAACACTCAAAAGATACCAACAATAAGAATACTAAACAAAGGAGAAACATACGCTATAAACAGGGCAGTAGACCAACAGAGCCCAAATAAAACAACAAGTGAAGTACAGGATTGCTTAAATACAAAAGAAATAGAGATGGAAATAATATCAAAAGACGACGTAAAGAGCAATACCAACAAGGATCTACCACAACATAAATGCCTCGACTTTGTGAACTTTGTGAACTCGTTGTTGTTGTGCTCTTTTATTTTGTTTTTTATTTCCTTTGCGAATTTGTTTAGGTGTTTTTTGTTTTCTTTTGTTCTGTGTTTTTGCCATTTTGCTTTCGCTTTTCTTTTTTCTCTAATTTTTTCCAGGATGTCTAGTGGAACTGTTTTTGTTTGTCTGTTGGTTGTTTCAGGTATAGCGGTTGCCCTTGCTGCTTCCAAGAACATACACTCCCAAGCCTCCACCAATCTACATAGACGCTAAAATAATAGACCCCCTCATTGATCTGCTAAACAGCACGGCAGGAAAAGAAAACTACATTATCAAACAGCTCAAACTGGATTAGGTAAAAGTATAAACTAATACCCTAGAAACCTACAGGAAAGTAACAAAAGCGCTAAAGGAAAAAAAAACGCTATCACACTTACCAACACAAATCCGACAAAAACTACAAAGCAGTAATCAGAGGTCTACACCCTAAAACAAATACAAACAAAATATGCGAGGAATTGGCCAAGATCGGACACCAGGTAAGAACGATCAACAATATAACCAGATTTGACACTAAGAACCAGATTTGATACTAAACAACTACTACCGCTATTTTTAATACAGCTTGAACCTAAAAGTAACAACAAAGAAATATTTGAAATTAAAAAAATCTTAAACACAATAATCACAGTCGAGCCACCCAGACATAAAAAAGACATACCACAATGCATGCGGTGTCAACAATAAGGACACACAAAAAACTACTGCAACAGAAACCCGGCGTGTGTCAAATGCGCAGAAAAGCACCTAATGTGTTTGCATTTATCGAGGTTTGCTTTAATTTGTTTTGCTTGAAGCCACTTTTCTATTTTTGCGATATGTTCTTGTAGTAATGTAACTGTCAGTATTTTGCTATTGTTAGTTGTTGGTATGTTGGCCGTGTATAATGTGTATAAAATTGGTCCTAGGACGCTTCCTTGCGGAACTACTGCCATGATTTCTTTAGCTTCCGAGTGTGTGTTTTTGATTTTTACTATGAAGCTTCTGCTGCTTAGGTATGATTTGATTAATTGGTATATCTGCCCTGGGAACTGTTTCCTGATTGATTGTAGTAGGCTAGTGTGGTTTATTTTATCGAATGCTTTTTCGATGTCCATAAAGAGTGCTGTGCAGTATTGTTTTGTTTCCAGCGCCTGTAGGATTTCATTGACGAGTCTGTGCGTTTGTTCTATTGTGGAGTGTTTGTTTCTGAATCCGAATTGGTGATCCGGTATTAGATGGTTCTTCTCTATTATTGGTTTTATCCGGTCATAGATTATTTTCTCTAGTATCTTAGAGAACGCCGGAAGTAGTGAGATTGGTCGGCAGGATTTGGTTTTGTCTGGGTCCTTGCCTGGTTTGGGTATCATTATGATTTGTGCCAGTTTCCAAGCTTTTGGAAAGTATTGTATTCTTAGTATTGCGTTTACTATTATTGTGATTTATCTTATCGCTTTTGACGGAAGGTTTTTCAAGATTTTGCCGTTAATTAGGTCAATTCCTGGTGCTTTATTGTTTTTTGTTTTCTCAATTATGTTTCTGATTTCTTGTGCTGTTGCTTTGGGTATGGTGTAGTGATTGTCAGTTGGTGTACTAGTAGTTAGCTCATCCTCGTCCGTATGACTATTGTGGTTGCTGTTGTTGATGTTGTGTGGGGTGAAGGTGTTGCATAGGTAGTTGGAAAATTCTTCTGCTTGCCCTTCCTTGCTTCTTGCCCATGTGTTGTCTGCTCTTCTGATTGCTGGTACCATTTTTGTTGTCTTCTTTATTTTTTTTTTTTTTTTTTGTGGCTTTCCATAGGGAGTAGTTATAGTTCTCGTGAGCAGATAGTGACTCGATGAACTTTGTGAACTCGTTGTTGTTGTGCTCTTTTATTTT
>NT_176581.1:12735-13950 GCF_000188095.3 Bombus impatiens
GCCGTGTGCTTTCCCTGAGGGATGCTTGGTGTCGTATATGGTGTAGTGCGGTATTTTTATGTAGCTTTTTATTGTGAGGTGTGTTTCTGAGACGAATAGTATATCGATGTTATTGCCGTACAGGAACGTTCTAGTTTCTAGGGCCCTTTGTTGTAGGCCGTTAGAGTTCCAGGCTGCTATTTTAAGCGTGTCTATTTTTATTTTTTTGCTCATCATGTTAGTAAGTAATTGAATTTGACTGTTATTTGTTGTGTTTGCTGTCTGAGGAGTTCGTTTTGTTCACTTATCATTTTTGTGAGTATTTCGGGTGCTTTTTATGGAATATTTTATTAACTCTTTGATTTCTGTAGTGTCGTTGCTGTGGTTGTTCTGTTCTTGATTGTCTAAGGGTGACGACCGGTTGACTACTTGCGCGTAGCTTCGGTTTCTAACGGTGTTAGTGTTATTGTTCATTACCTGCTGTGTATTTAACTATTATTGTGATTTATCTTATCGCTTTTGGCGGAAGGTTTTTCAAGATTTTGCCGTTAATTAGGTCGATTCCTGGTGCTTTATTATTTTTTGTTTTCTCAATTATGTTTCGGATTTCTTGTGCTGTTACTTTGGGTATGGTGTAGTGATTGTCAGTTGGTGTAGTGGTTAGCGCATCCTCGTCCTTATGACTATTGTGGTTGCTGTTGTTGATGTTATGTGGGGTAAATGTGTTCCATAGGTGGTTGGAAAATTCTTCAGCTTGCTCTTCGTTGCTTCTTGCCCATGTGTTATCTGCTCTTATGATTGCTGATACCATTCTTATTGTCTTCTTTATTTTTTTTGTGGCTTTCCATAGGGAGTAGTTGTAGTTCTCGTGTGCAGATAATGCCTCGACTTTGTGAACTTTGTGAACTCGTTGTTGTTGTGCTCTTTTATTTTGTTTTTTATTTCCTTTGCGAATTTGTTTAGGTGTTTTTTGTTTTCTTTTGTTCTGTGTTTTTGCCATTTTGCTTTCGCTTTTCTTTTTTCTCTAATTTTTTCCAGGATGTCTAGTGGAACTGTTTTTGTTTGTCTGTTGGTTGTTTCAGGTATAGCGGTTGCCCTTGCTGCTTCTTGGATAGTTTCTGTGAATGTTGTTACTGCTTGATCGATGTTCAGGTGTTTTCAGTGGGATGTTGCAGCTGATTTTGCTCTCTATTATTTCTTTGAATATTTGCCATTTGGTGGTTTTATTGCATAGCT
>NT_176581.1:15900-24661 GCF_000188095.3 Bombus impatiens
TCGGTGTTTGTTTATGGGATGTGTTGTTAACTCTTTGATTTCTGTAGTGTCGTTGCTATGGTTGTTCTGTTCTTGATTGTCTAAGGGTGACGACGTGTTGACTACTTGCGCGTAGCTTCGGCTTCTAACGGTGTTGGTGTTACTGTGGTTATTGTTAATAAACAATGACCATGTAATGACATGCTGTGTATTTGGTGTTGACATAGATTCTGTGCTGTGCTGTTGCGTGTGGAAATTGTTGTGTGTCCTGTTTCGAATCGGCGGGAAAAGTTTGCTTTGTAGTTGTTTTCTGGATTTCTTGTGCTGTTACTTTGGGTATGGTGTAGTGATTGTCAGTTGGTGTAGTGGTTAGCGCATCCTCGTCCTTATGACTATTGTGGTTGCTGTTGTTGATGTTATGTGGGGTAAATGTGTTCCATAGGTGGTTGGAAAATTCTTCAGCTTGCTCTGCAAAACCCCATCCCACCTCTCAAATTGTCTCCAGAAAAAGCCTCCCTCATCCAAGAAGCAGGTATAACGATACAATGATTGCTGATACCATTCTTATTGTCTTCTTTATTTTTTTTGTGGCTTTCCATAGGGAGTAGTTGTAGTTCTCGTGTGCAGATAATGCCTCGACTTTGTGAACTTTGTGAACTCGTTGTTGTTGTGCTCTTTTATTTTGTTTTTTATTTCCTTTGCGAATTTGTTTAGGTGAAACAACAGGAAAACTAGACATTATCGACACCCAATTTTCCAAAACACACGCACAAAACGAACATATGGGCCGAGAATAACTAAATAGAATTATCATCGCCGAAACAAACAAACTCAAAAATGAAATGGAACAAGACATAACGCTAAACAAAACAGTCTGCATATTCTCAAACGAAAACACCGCAGATAACCCCAACCAACCAGAACCAGAAATAAACTATTTCACAAATTACAATCAACTAAACAAAATCTTCTCCAAACTAAACAACAAACCTCCGGCTTCGACGGCATCCCAAACATTTTACTCAAGCGCCTACCGAACAAAATAAAATGGTACTAAACAACTCTTCAACAATGCACTAAACAACTTATATTTCCCCAGAAAATGGGAAAAAGCCAAATTGATAGCTATTACAAAAAAAAATAAAGACGGCTCATCACCCGCAAACCTACGACCTAAAAGTCTCCTCCCCAACATAAGCAAAGTATTTGAAATAACCATAAACAACCCCCTAACATCCTTCTATACAAAAAATGACATAATCCCAGAAAATCAATTTGGCTTCCGGCACAAACACTCTACAATTCACGCAATAAATAAACTGACGTCGGACATCTGCTGGGCACTAAACGCAAAACAACGAGTAACCGCCTGCTTAATAGACCTCAAAAAAGCTTTCGACACAGTTTGGATCCCATGTCTTATATACAAATTGATCAAGGAAAACTTTCCTAAATACCTAATTAATATAATCTGAGACATGATCACAAGCAGAACATTCGTAATGATCGAAGGTTCACACACATCAAGCAAAAAATTCTCCATAAAAAACGGTCTGCAACAAGGTACAGTAAATTCCCCGTTACTTTTCAGTATTTATAATAGTGACTATAATAGTAAATATAATAGGCCGCAAGACCAACACAATAAAAACGGAACTACAAGAACTTTTTGAGAAAGTTAACGATTACTACCACACATGGAAACTAAAAATCATCACAAGCAAATGCGAAACCATACTGTTTAGACTCAAGTCAAGTGAAATCGGCCCAATAGAAAGAGAATACTGCAAAAAATTCAAACTAAGAGAAAAAGCAAACAAAGGGGCACTCATACCACACAAAAACTGCGTAAAATACCTAGGAGTAAACATAGACTACACATTAAACTTCAAGCAGCACACCGAAATTCAACTTTCTAAGGCCAATAAAGCATCCTGGAAAACAAAAAAACTATTCTACTTCAAACATCTCAACAGCAAAGTAAAAATACTATGCTACCAAGCACTAATCAGACAACATATCAGCCTTTCAAATGGAAAAAATTCGCATATTCGAAAGAAAATGCATCAGAGCTTGCTTGAGTACTTACAGGTCCGAACACAGCGGATTCAAAAAATACAAAATAATATACGACCTAGCCAACGTTCACCGCATAGACTGTCACATCCTAAAGCTAATAAGAAACCACTTCGCGCAAGCTGCAAAGATAAAAGAAAACAGCTTAATCTTCAGTTGCTTATTTCCAAACGACGCATATTACAAAAACACACTGACAACAGGCTACATCCCCCCTGAAGCTTTCCTATACCTAGACGAAAAAAACTGCCTCCAAGACCAAAATAATATCCCAATAATCTATCACATAAAAAGAAAAATAGGGATCAAAACTATACTCTACGAAGAAAACTTAAATGGACAGACCGCAGACACTAGGTGGAGATATAACATGGCCCTCCCTCTGAGAGACACTAAAGACAACCACTGAGAAAACACAAAAAAATATTGGTGGATACCGAATCCATAATACAATAAGAGAGAAAACCATTAAACCGACAGAACTCAATTCTGCCCCCGTATAACACAGGTGTAAACATTGTAAATATTGTACATTTTGTAAATAAAGCTATTTAACATCCCCCCTCCCCCTCCCTCTCATCCCGCCCCTCCCCAAAGTTACACAGCACCCAAAAAGTAGACTACCGAAGCGTCCTGTTTTACGACCAAGTTTTCAGGACAGAAAAAACAATAAAAAACAAAATCACATAAAAGCTCCGCTCCCTAGCGGCTGAAATCCAATGAATATATTAAAACACAAAAATGTAAATTGCCGATACATAACAGTATGGCTACGTCGTACCATCGCGTATCGATACTTTCGAGTTTTTAAAAGTGATTTAAGGGGACGACGGCTATTTATTACCAAGGACAATCGAACGACATGCACTTTGTTGGAACTAGTATACTCCTTTCCTTTCCTAAAGCTCTACGCACTTTATTATTTTATTGTTTGTGAACGGTTAGTCGGATATTCCAACGTCGCACATGGTTATGTAAGGTTTATGTAGGGGTTGGACATTCTTCTTTTTTGAAACATATACACACCAATTACTTCTTCTTTCCACCTGCTCCATCTCAAGAAAATGCGAAATTAGGAAATTCGAGTATCTACCCCTAGCAACTTGTCTAACTTTAAACATCGTTTCTATCGTTTGTCTGTAGTAAAAATAAAATAAGACTTAAAGAAACACGAAGTTGTACAAATCATTCAAAAAACCAACACACTGCACAAGGATACTTATCTGGATCCTTCACATTAAGACATAACTGGAAATAAAAAAGCCGACACTGTGGCCAAAAAAGCAATAACTAATTGAACGAACGAAACTAAAGAACCAATCCCGTACCAAGATATGGACCACTACCAAAGAAATTAAAAACGACGACATTGTATAAAATTGTCTATATTATGTCTACAATACATAACACACTCAAGAACAAAAACCGATATAATTTTATTATATTGAAACCAAAATACAGTGTTATTGTACAATATTTAAGAAGCAATTTTTCAGTGTGTAATATTCACATAGCAGAGATCTTGTTTTACAAACAAAAAAAATTACAAAAAAGAGCCATCGATTTATGATTTCATGTCGGATCTTCTAAAACTTACATGGCCGATGGAATGTACACGGCATTTTATAGACTCAGGAAAAGGAAGTTCTTCTAAGTATTGTGCATAATAAAAAACAAACGTTGAAACAGAAAGTGTGTAATAAATATTTTGTGCATAATTTGTCTCTATAATTTTGTGTTACATACCACAACTTTGGCGATAATTATTGTAACAAACAATTTCAGTTGTGATTTCAAAATTTCAAAATTTCGAGTGACTCGTGCTTGCAACAAATAACTCATTGATATTATCAAATTAAGTATAAATGAATAATTATTTTCCTGGAAATTGTTGCGTTAAAGTCAATCATACAGAAATTATAATTGTTAAGAAACAGTAATGTTTTGAAGCTACCACGATTGAAATTTCATTCCATATAACTTTTGCTTTAATATTATTGTCCTGTAATAATACCATCACAATGTTATCATTCATAATTACTGCAAGCAATAATTTTTCAATTCTTCACTAAAACATTTAATTCTTCTTGCTTACCTTTATTAATTTTCTTAATTCGAAAAGAAATGTTACAGTCTACTTATAATAACATGTAAGGGTCATAACAGCTATGATTTTAAATGAATAATAACAAGAAGCATATTTACGATACAAAATTAATTACAAGAATCTTCGTTAAACCTTCGTGAAGAAATTTAAGTTGCGCTAAGATTGTATTTTAACACTGTATAACCAAAATTATGATGGCTTATGAGAACAAAAAATTATGATTTAATACGTTACTGTAGGCTTCCGATACTAATATTTTATATGCAGTTAGATTTAACAAACATACAGTTCACGAAAGTATTTAGCATAGAATATTAAATATTTATCATAGAAGGCGTCTATTGTGTGTGTAATACAAAACAATTTAACATTTTATTAACAATGCAATAAGACACTGCACAATCATAATTATATTGATAAAATGCAGAAGGTACCTGAAGTCATGTGTATACAGAAGTTACAAAATATTTATAATATCATACATATCGCAAAAATCATAAAAGTATTTGAACAATTAATTATTTGTTAGTTATAATGAATGAAATTAGTAAAATCGCCATGAACATTAATTATATGTTTAAGGCCATTATTGCTTTATGCTAATTTTTTATTAAATGTTCGTTTGGGATAAAAGTGTTGCAATCTCTATATACATTTTCAGATTGGTTTCACATCTTACCAATATCATTACAATAATCGTATCTTAGTGTAATATAAAGAAATTTCGAAAAGTATCGTATAAAATACACAGTACATTTATAAAAATTTTTTATGTTAAGTGTTTAAATATTTCCGTGATGCTAATATCGTCGAATACTGTAGATATGTATGTATGCATAAATGATGTTACTTTTAAATCACATATAGAGGTTCAGATTAATTTAATGAAACAAACTATTACTAAAGATACATTGAAGTCTTATAAGGAAAAATAATTCAACTTATCCGTTAAATAATTTGAAGAGAATATTTAAATTATTAATATACACGAATTTGCGTAAAATACTATAACATCGACAGAATTCAACCTCTTCTATCCAAATACCTAAATGTTGCATTATACATACATACATTAATATTTAACACGTATTTACAAAATCATGAAAAAACTCTTAATATTTGTTTCATAAATTTCAGGTATAGGTCGTTTTTCGTGGTCTACGTTTAACCATAGCGACAAAGTGATTATTTTCGTATGAGTAATATGCTTTCGAATAATCGAACAATGTTTTGAAATATTTGCACGCGTGAGGATGGAGTCCTCGCTTCGACAATTTTAATTGCTCCATTGGATAACGCGCAGATATTACAATTATTTATGTAACACTAATCCGCTTCGTTTTATTGTTACGCGGTATTCCTTTTTAGCCAATCTTGAATCGTATTGTGATTGGCTTCCACCCATCGTATGTTCGCTTCAGCTTGTTCTATCGATTGTTGTATTGACCTCGTTGCACTTCCAAACTCCCCCTTGTGTTCATTAGTAAATTCCAGCAGCTAAATATCAAAAAATATATTTATTAGAATATGCTTATTTTTAAGAAATTAAATTGATGAACATAAGAATACTTCATTATTAAATCTTTCTGCAATACACAATGCAATGTAACATTCCAACAAACTAACGAGACGAAACTATTGTGAAGGAAAATGTGAAGTTTGAACGCCTTGAAGGGCCGCTTGGCCTTCGTCACTCTCAGCTGTGGAAACAGAAAGCGTCAACACTTAGGGTGCCATAAATTCAGTCCTTCCCCGTGCAGCATCGTGCGCTGGTGGGTCGCAAAAACATTTTGTGACTGCGATGCCTAGTATATTCTTTGTACAATCGTCGACGTGCACGAACGTCGAAATAAAGCTACGCGAGTTCGTGTACTAATATTTGTTAGTTTTATGAGATTTTCTATTAGTATATATAGAACACAATATTCAGCTGAACATGATAATATTTTTATGAGCTTGAAGTACTTAATTTTTATTTAAAAAAAGCCATTAAATATCAAATAAACTATTAAATAAGGTAAAAAAGAAACATTTACGACAAAATGAAATAGCAAAATAAAAGTGGGGAAGATCAGAGTAAATAATGCAATTCTTAGTTTTCGGTTTTATAGCTGTTATTCACGAATTATCTTCTTTTAGTTTAATGGTAATTCAAGGGGAAATTTTCGAATTAAGCGTTTATTTATAATTGTAAATATTACAAAACGAATTCATTAATTAAAATAAATATTATCGTAATGTATCAAACCCTTTGTATTAAATCAAGGCTGAAGGAGAACTTAATCCTAATAAATATTTGTTAGCGGTAAAGCATTTTCGTGACGATATCCCACTGCTATTTAGCGTTATCGTAATTAATGATTGGGCTCAGGACTCAATAACGATTATGGAAGGGTGTTTGAGTGAATGTCTGGAATGACGATAGCCAATGACACGAAATCTCGGAGTTATGAGCTGTTGACGATGTTTAGAGTTTTAAAAGATTTATGAAATAGTATGCCAGCAAAATGGCAAGCGAATTGACATTGCATTCCTAAGAAATAGAGACTTTGTGCAAAGGATTTCGAGTCGGGAATACAGTGATGCCTTTTGATAAGCGGACTGTGAGGAAGTGTTCGAAGGAACAAAAGTATGAGGATCATCGTGAACAATTTAAGACGCTCACCTTTGCAATCATGAGACTACTTTAGAGAACGGGATTTTAAAAGTTAAAACGGTCTCCTTCAATATTCGTCGCAGTATTTTTAATTTTCTATGTCTATTGTAGCTTCGATGGCCGAGTGCGTCATAAACGCGGCATTTCCCGCTGAGGACTTCGAGCGCATCGAGCGCACGAAAGGCAGAAAATGCCTTGCGAGCAAGAATGCTGATTGGCAATTTTTTGCATTCGGTGAAAACCAATCAACGTGCGTTTTTCGGGATCTCTGTTTCGAGTCTTGTTGGATGCTCGGACGAGTTCAACATCATAAATATCAAAGAATCAGTCTCGTGTAATCGTTTAAAACGATTAGTTCTGTCTCGTCAGTGTCTTTTAATCGTTAACGTTTTTCCCACCAGATGTGGAGTAAGAATAGATTATTCTCTCAAGTTTCAAAGAGGAGAGTCTCACACAATCTCCCTTCTATGATAATATCTTCCCCTCCGGACATGGAACAAAGAATCGTTTCAATCTCTCAGCATTTGGAAAGGACAGTTCTATCTGTATTTGCTGACTCATCATCATCTCCAAATGTTTATGTACTCGACTTCAAGCCTTCGTGGAGACAAAATCATTCCAGCAATCGTAACGATCACTTGGTAGTCTTCCCAGCTGCCTTTCCTCACTCGTCAATGCCTCCAATCATTCATAGAGTTCCATCAGTCGAAATGATCAGTTGACAGTCCAGTGCGAAATTTTCAACCGCAAACAATATCTCCAAGCACTCATGGAATGAAGTAATCGGAGAACAATCAATGAATGGCTGCGTGCGGGTTTTTCGATAGCAAGCGGCATCGACACGCATTCATGGACGAGTATATCATTAACCATTCGTAACGTTCAGCTGTACATCGCGTCACAACAGGCACTTCATATCACATAATTATCCGCTTTCATGAATCTCGTCTCAGCAGTCGGGGACAATTCAAAACCTGTTCATCGTTCGAAGAATAACCTTTGGCGTCGTTGGTTGCTGTAACTACCATGCAACCAATACTCTTCCTCGTGAATCAGTTACCCAAGATTAATTCGGCGGATAACAAGTTACAGTGCAATGACATCGATTATCGGACGCGTGAGCACATAACTCGCGCACGTAACTCGCACACGAAATATATTGATGTCAAAGCGTGACCAATGTGGCATGCAATAGCACAAATATTAATAAGTATTAAATATTAATGAAAGGCAATACATGTTATCATTTGTCTGATGGATAATTCCACTTTTTGGGTAATTATTTAGAGGTATGACCACATTTTTAAATATGTCATTAGGAGCACGATTCTGAACAACTTTACCTGACAGAGGTATGAAATGATTATATGGCTCTCCTTAAAACAAAGATTAACCCGAGAAGCGGGGACAGGAGTATATAAGGTCAGCCTCTTTTGGACTGACGGAGTCAGAGTGAGAGTTAGAGTTAGACAGTTAGTTAGTGAGTCGTTGGACGATTGAGTTATCAGGAAGTTACCCGAATCGAGTAGCACGTTGATACGAGTCCTCCCATGGACCGTGGATTCGTCCGGTGACCTGCCATGTCACTTCGAGCCCAAACCCATCGTCATAAAGTCAGATTGGAACATTAAGACTATTTCTTATTTTTATTACTTAAGGGCGGCTACTTAAGGGCGGCTATAGTAAAAGTCTGGACTAGTGTATTGGGTTTTGTCCCAACATTCCGGACGGGAAATCCCGCTGTCTTTCCTTCTACATATATATATATATGTCGGAGATGAAAGAACACCGGAGCCTTTGGAATTTTGGATAATCCCGCAACATTGTAACCTAGAGTCTACTATAGCTGTAATTGAACAATTGTAGTTATTCAATCCGATTGTAATTGTTCGAGAGTTGTGATAATGAGCTTGGGCTCGAGGCGACAGTCAGTCGCCGAACGT
>NT_176581.1:24695-25168 GCF_000188095.3 Bombus impatiens
ATAAAGGCATGGAATAATTCTATAGCTCTCCTTAAAAAGGAAATAGTTGTAACACTCGACAGTAAACATTCGAACGGTCTCTGTCCTGTAGCTCGCCACACGCAAACCCTATCCTTCGAGTCAGATGATTGCCAGATGTCGACGCGTCTCCGCAATGCGTTCAGCTAGCTCGAGGGCCCGTTATAAATCTTAAGATTTAGTCAACTAATGTCCTTCAAACAGACAAACAGTCTTTGTCCCAACTACGGGAAAATAGGGGAGACCTATTTTACAACGAGCGGCGTCTCCCACTAGCAACTTTCCCTCGAGGGCGGCTAGCATCTTTTTCTAACCACCGATGTGGAGATCGACCAATTAGCAGCAACGTCGGTTTCCCTTACTTCCTGAACGAAGGCCATCCTCGACGAATTCTATGATCTCGTGTCCTTAGACACACCCCATTATAGTTTTCCTCTGTGGCATCATCGGGACGG